>NW_010105306.1:1322-7119 GCF_000699245.1 Pterocles gutturalis | reverse complement strand
TGTCGATATCCTCCATGGTTTCCTGCAAGGAGCAGAGGGCGGTTAGCTGAGCTCGGAGCAATTCCCCCACCCTGGTGACGCCTTCACCGGGCTGGATCCGGCCCCAGGAAGCACCAGGATTCCATCTGCACGTTCAAAACACCCCAAAAAGCCACATTTTATGCCCCACGGCCCATCCTCTCCACCCACATCCATCCCCGATCCACGTCTGCCCCACCCGCTCGAGGCCACCCCGCTGCGGGACCGGTCCTTGTGCCGGTGGTGGGGCAGACGCACGCCCCCATTTCCAACCCTCTCCCACCGGTTTCTCCACTGCAAATGCCACGTTTTGTGCGGGATCGCCGCCCGCAGCTCCTCAGCCGCAGCGGACCCACCTGCACGACGATATCTTTCATGTAGTCGTACTCCTCGGGGTGCAGGAAGGCGGTGAACTCCTCCTTGGTGGCGGTCAAGTCTCCGTCCTTGTCAGCCATCTTGAAGCGCCGTTCATCTCGCACCATCATTTGTTTATAATTAAATCCGTCGTCAGGGTCTGGGTCATCTGGGCAGAAGAAAAGAGAAGAGGCACCGGCCTGGGTCAGCTCCGGCAGGAGATGCTCCATGGTCACAACCAACATCTGCAAACCTCAACATCAACCCAACCTTGACCCAACCTCCTCAGTCCAACCTCAAACCAACCTCAACATCAACTCAACCTCAACCTCCTCAACCCAACCTCTACCCAACCTCAACATCAACCCAACCTCCTCAATCCAACCTCTACCCAACCTCAACTCAACCTCAACATCAGCCCAACCTCAACCCAACCTTGACCCAAACTCCTCAACCCAACCTCAGCCTCCTCAATCCAGCCTTGACCCAACCTCAACATCAACCCAACCTCAACCTCCTCAACCCAACTTCAACGTCAACCCAACCTCAACTCAGTCTCCTCAATCCAGCCTCAACATCAACCCAACCCAATCTCCTCAACTCAGCCTCCCAACGCTTTGTCACAGCAGCCTGAATTTAAGACATTGGTGGCCATCACGTCTCTCCTGCACCTACTGTGCCAGGAGGAAGAGCCACCAGTGGCCGTGGGCTACTAGAATTCCTGGGGAAGGTGCCTCCTGAAGACAAGGACTGGGGTTTTTTTGGCCGGCGCAGTCCCAGCAGCTCAGCCCAAGCTATTTCTGGAGCAGAATGTGTAAGGGGATATTCCTCCCCGCTGCCGGGGCGGCTTCAAAGCCAGCGAAACATCCCCCAGCGCCCGCCGCAGCGGGAATATCTGGGCACATATGGCCACTAGATATAGCCATGCTATAGAAACGCTGCGGGACACCGGAGCTGGCTTTGGTTGTCAGCCTATAGGAAAATATTGATCGAGGAGGACAGAGCCGAATTCTTGGGGGTGAAGCTAAGCGAGAGCCAGGTCTGGTCTAAAAAAAGGCTCCGGCCCATCTCCGTTGACATCCAGGACAAAAGGCGGGGGATTAGGTAGCTATATCCAAACCCCGGCGCTGGCCAACTGTTCGATAGAAGATGGCAGGAAGATTTTTATTTTAAGTCACCTCTAGGGCACAATTAAGGCTGAAGTTTTGCCCTGTCTGTGCCCAAGCTCTCACCTCGGGAAGCGGCATACGCTGAAAGCTCGGGGAGAGCAAACAAAAGGGATCGGTGTCGGCTCGCATGACAAGGGGAGCGGGAAGGATTGAAACAGATTTTTTTTTTTTAATACGGGTGATTCCGCCGTTTGGCCAAGTGGCTTTAAGGAGTTTCAGTGCGGTGGCAAGCGGCAAAGAGCCGAGTGAGCCGACTGCTTAACGAAGGTGAAACCCACCCAAACCACCCTGTGATTCTGTCCCCGGCCTCAGTGGCTCAACAGAAATGTTTTATGGGGCAGATCGAGGGGGGAGCGCCAGGGAATCGCTCGGGAGCTGCAGGCAGCAAAGCCACAAACTCAATTTTTTAATGCTCCCAAGCGAAACGATCGGGAGAAACACGAGTGTCTCTAGTTTCACGAACCACCCGTGGTGCCAGGCGAGTCTGATGGAACCAAAGAACAAAAAAAAAAAAAAAAAAAAAAAAATTATATTCTTATTTTTAAGGAGGTTTTAGAGGGAGATTCACTTTAAGATGAAGCTCTTGGATATTTATCCCTTCCTATTCTCCCTTTCTGTATAGAAAGTGGGATTTTGATGCTCAGAAAGCACCGAGCGACTTGATTAGAGCCCTGGGCGCAGCCTGGTGACTAACACAGCGTCCGAGGTTTAAAAAAACCACCCAGCAGCGCTTCGCGCCGATGACCAAAAGCGAACATTTTTCAAATACTCGGTGGAGCAGCAGCAGAGGGCGGTGCCTCGGCTCCCCCGCGCTGGGAGAGGGATGTTCTTCACGTGCCGAAGGGCTCGGCCGGGCTCTTGGCCGCACGTCAAGCTCTCCAGAGGCATCTCCGGAGGCATTTCCAGCATCACTCCAGCCGGAGAGCAGAGAGAGGAGCAGGGAGGGGAGAGTCTCGTGTCAGGGGTGAGAATATCTCAGCAGAAAGGAGCTGGGGGAAGCAACTCGTGATGAAAACGAAGGAGCCCGGAGCCCAGGTGCTGGGAAGGAATGGCTCTGCCCGGATGAGCCGGGATCCTCCTGGCATCCAGGAAGGACAAAAATATTTGGGATCAGGGTTATAATGGGTTTTATCAGCACCTCCCGAGGGCACTCGGCTCAGGGCGGTGAAATCTTTCCGGCGGATTGCCCACCACAGCACCAGGCACTCCCCTCTCCTACAAATTAGGCTTTAAAAATTATTTTCTCATTAAGGTTTTTTCTCATTAATTTTAAAAAAAATATTCTACATCTGCAGGTCATAAATCCCACTGCATGGACTCCAAAAAAAAGGGATAAAATCCTTCCTGAGACCTCTTCTCCCCTCTCAAGGCTGGGTTTGGAGGTGTAGACAGGCTGGGCTTTCCGGGGAGCTCAGTAATTACACTAATTAATGGAAAAGGGAAACCTGGGGGGATCTCGGGGGGTCGATTTTCCCCAGCCACCACTTTGGCCAACGTCAACCTTCCTCGAGCTTTAACCCACTCTTAAAAGAAGTCACGAAATCACCCGAGGGAAGACGGATGAGGCAGAACCGAGAGGCAACAGCCCCCATCCGTCCTGCGGAGCATTTGACTATCTTTGGAAATATTTAAGTAAATTAAACTTTATTTCATGCTTTCGGGCTGGAGCTCATCAGCCCATATAAGTCTGTGTTCCAGGAGGGGCAGGAACCACAGGGATTTTTTTTTTAACGTCTTAACCCCAGCGGAGCTTCTCCTTCCCTGACTCCTAGGCGCATCTCGGTCCTTACAGCTCCTGGGGGGCAGCCCCGCTCTCTCCAGGGCGGTGGGTTGGGGTCTTACAGGACAAAATTGACAAGTTCGGGGGGTTAAAGCTACTGCCAGGACACGTGGAGAAATAAGAGGTGCCCCCAGGGCTTTGGGAAGGGATTAAAAGACTCTTTGCTAACGATCTTCACAGATTTCAGAAGATTTTCACCCAGAAAAACGTGACTTCTCCAGCCACAGCTCGGTCAGCTGCTGCCTGCAGGTCCCAAAGGCCACCAGGAGCTTGAAATTCAGAAGTTAGAAGGCAAAAAAACCCCATCACCCCGGGTGCTTTTAATCACGTTATCAAACGATTGAGTTTTGAGCCAAGTCTCATGATTAAGCACATCAATAAAGCAGAGGTACGAGCGCAAATTTCACTTTTTTTTTCTTTTTTTTTTTTCCTTAGATTCCCCCTCATCAATGCCATCGGTAAAAATTCTGGTTTTTTGGTGTTTTTTTTTTTTTTTTTGTTCAACCCGAGGCATTGGGGCTGAGCTCTGTGGCACTTCTGCTTTATGGATGGATGGGAGCCCACCACCAGAGCGGCCACCTGGCCCCTTACCGAGGTAAGTGCCATATGTCACGTTCCTGTACTCATCCCAGGAGATAAATCCATCTTGGTTCAAGTCAAACTCCTGCCACTGCCGTTCCACACTGTCATACACGTATTTCTTCTGGGCCTTCTTAATCCAGGCTTTCAGCTCCCCCTCGGTCACAAACCCATCCTTATCCGTGTCTATCTTAGCTACAATCATTCTACAAAAACAAAACAGCAAGTTTCAAGCGCCGGCTCCGTCAAATTTTTCTCCCCGGAGTAGAGACCTACCTAAGATGTAGCCGTAGGTGGCATTTTTATATTCCTCCCAAGAAATGAGGCCGTCCTCATTGAGGTCGTGCCCTTTCCACTGCCGCTCTACGTCCTCGTAAATCCAGCGTTTTTGTGCAAACTTAATCCAGTCTTTCAGCTCTTCCACTGTTACAAACCCGTCTTTGTCTTCATCTATTTTACTTACAATCTTTCTGTAGGAAATGCAGAAAAATCCAGGAAAAAGTTAAGGGGAAAGCAAGGTTCTAGATCTACCGGGGCGAGAGGGTTTGGAGGCAGAGTGAGCGAGTCGAGGGGTTTATCGCACGGACGGCTTGTCCCCAAACCCAACGGAGGGTCCAGCTGCCGAAACGCCGGCTCGCTCCCCCTCCAGCCTGTTGGGTTTTGTGTTCAGCCGGGAATTGTGTGGTTTATTTTCTCCTTAGACTTTGGGAAAAACCCACTCGTGCCTCTTCCCACCTCCCCAGCGCCAAGGAGCGGAGGTGGCCCCCCCCCCGAGGACGACACCCAGCCGTTCACCGAGGGAGAAAGCGGAGCTGCGGGGTTCACAAGTGCAGCACGAGGCCGCGTGCCGCCTATATTTTTAGCAGCAGCTGGGAAGAAAAGCTGCCGGTTTTTTTATGCCGAGATCCATCGGCAGATGCACGGGAGGGGAAGGCGGGAAGGGGGAGCCGGGCTGTTCTGTCCTCGCGGTTTACTCCTAGGAGTACCGGCCGTGTTTGTACAACCCCTGGGAACTTCCAGTTGTGTGTTTCCCCTCCCGGGTGATCAGAGCCAGGGATAAGAGCCCAAAACGTTCTGCTTGGGCAACCAGGGTCATTTTTTTTCCTTTTAACAGGAAGGTCCGATGGGAAACAGGTTCTGTTAAATTCCGCCATCCTTAAGTCGAATTTGAGGAATTTTAAACGACTCTTAAGTCACCCCAGGACTATTAATTCCCAGAATATTGCTGCAAAGCAAAACATCGAGCGCAAACCCAGCCTGGCCACCGGAGCCACGCTGCACTCAGCTCCCGGGGTTTGCCCTTCCCTAATTGCCTTTAAAAAGCAAAACCACAATTTCTTCACAGGATGTTCCTAAAAGCTGAGCAGGGAGTTGGAGTGAGACCAGTAAAAATATTTGCTGGACTTCTAGAAGAGCCTTTCTGCTCAATGCCGGACTTTACGCGGGGCAGGCGGCAGCTCGCAGACCACATTTCGGAGGCTGGAGTTGTTTAAATAAAATTTCAGGGAGATAATTCAACTTTTCCAAGTCGGTTAAACTGCCAAGACAAGAGTCAAGGACGGGAGACTCGCTGGGCATCGTCCTTCTCTGGCTTTATCAGAAAATGCTCCGCAAGGTCTGGATCCCATCAGGAATTTCCCCAGTTGCTTCCCCGACCGTAAAATCCACCCCATGGCAGGCGGGTGGAAAAGGTTTGTGTGACACCAAAGCTCCCGGCGTCAGCAGAACAAGGAGGCGGCGGGGCCAAGCGACAAGGTTTGGGCAGCGGCCGAGCTCGCACAAACCCACTTTTCATCCCTCCGGCCAAGGGCGGTGAGAAATTGGCGCCCGGCCGAGCGGCGAGGTGCTGCTCAGAGCTGGGGCACGGGCACGGCTCGGGGCTGGCACACAGACCGAG
>NW_010105306.1:655-1291 GCF_000699245.1 Pterocles gutturalis | reverse complement strand
GGCCCGGCCCGGGGCTTGCACACAGACAGAGTTGAGAAAAAAAAAAAACAACACAAAAAAAACCACCAGAATGAAGAATGGGAGCTGGCAGCTTTTCCAGGAAAGGTTTTTAGGTGGAGCAGCAGTTCAGAGGTTTAATTAGAGCAGCTTCCCTGGTTAATTGCATTAAGGGAAAGTTAAACTCTGTCCCCACGAGCTCGGCACCGCGGGGGACACGCGGGCAGATCCCAAACCTCTGCCGTCAGTCAGCTGGCTCAGCGCCAAACCCAGCCGCTCCCAGGCTGCTTTCCCAGGGTAGAGCCACGAAAACCTGAAGTTCTAATCCAAAAAAACCTCCGCAGCTTTGTCCCGTGGCAGCGCAGTGCCCTGCGCCGGGAGGGGTGCCCGGGGCACCAGATGTTTCTGATGGATCCCAGCTGGAGGCAACGGGCTCTCCGCTGCCCGAGGGAATCCTGTTTGCGGCAGGAAAGCAGCCGAGCGTTCCCCGAATCCGGCACTTTTTAAAGAAAAAAAATCAAGGCAGGGCTGGGGAGGGTGTTTCCAAATCCCCATCACCCCAAGAAACAGGGAGGCGAGAGGAGTCGGAGGGGAAGGGAGCCGGGAAACACGGAGCCAGAGGTCAGTCCTGGAAAGTTG
>NW_010105306.1:0-580 GCF_000699245.1 Pterocles gutturalis | reverse complement strand
AATTAAAGGAAAAGGTGGATGATTTGTCCCCGGACAAAAAAAAAAAAAAAAAAACCACCACCAAAAAACCAAACCTGTTTTATGTCAAGGGCGAGAGCAGTTTGAAACGAGCTCGTTAAAACATCTGAGTGGAAACTCTGAGCCAGCGCTGCTTCCCCCGCCAGCTCTTCCCAGCAGATAACTCAGCAGAACAATGAAATTACAGCGCAGAGCCATGACGGAGCCCACGGGCCGGGGGGAGGATCGCCGGCCGCGTTCTGCTCTCCGCAGCCGCATGTTCCCCTGCACTCACGCCTGCTTTAGGGGATCAGGAGATTCTCTCTCCAAATTATTTCTCTCGCAAAAAAAACCACCCGGCTCGGCTTGCAAGGGCCGTGCTGCAATGAAGCTGGTGCTCCAAGGAGGGTTTTTGTCCCCAGAAGGGAAAAAAAACCCCCAAAAACCCCTCGCATTCCAGCGATGAGTCCTTGGCATTGCCTTTCTCGAGAGCGAACTGCTCGTGGAGAGACCCGCAGCTGCGTCCCGCTCCCGCCAGAATGGTCCGTACGGATGCTAAAGCGCGCGGGAGAGCCCGGCATCG
>NW_010105305.1:0-24024 GCF_000699245.1 Pterocles gutturalis | reverse complement strand
CATGTTTCTGTTTAAATAGATTGCACTCCCTGGTGCCTCCTCTGTTTTTTACGGACACAACCTGGTACTAGGATTAATCCCTAGAGAAGTACAACAAAATTGAAATTGATTTTAATCACAGCAGTCAACAGTATTCCTGGTAGGATGGGTTTGCCAGATGACTTCCTGAGACTGTAGGTGAACAGCAACAGCCTCCTGAAGCATACTCTTGAGCCCTTGATATTCTTAATTATGGCAGTTGTCTTTTATTTAAATAACAGTAGGGCTAAAAGATTTTGCAAGAACATCTTACAATTAAGCTGAGCTCCTACACAAGCCTGTGAGGAGCCTGTGTCCTACACAATCACCGAGCAGCTATTGTTTCCTAGCTGAGTTATATCATTTCTGAAGACTTTCCAGAAGTGTTCAGTGTACTTTCTTATGGAAATATCAGCAGGTTCACGAGTCAGTTTGAATATTAAAGAGTAATTTGGGGAGCACTTTTGCTGGAGAGGATTAAACATTAATAATCCATTTGAGAAACTATCATTTGGAGAGGCATACTGTGGAGAAAAATTCATCTTTGACATTTGATTTCAGGCTTCACATACTTTATTGGACTAAGTCCATAAGGTAGTTACAACCTTGCCAATGATTATTTTGGCTTCTTTGGAAAGTAAAGTTTATCATGATTACCATGAACAAATGTTAAAAGTAATTTGATTTCTTTCAAAGAAATGTCGTGGCACCTAACTTCTAGTTGCATTATCAGGTAATTAGGAGAATAGAAAACTAAATTACAGAAACCAACCTGAGACACACCTAGCTTCAGTATTTTAATCTTGATTAGATTATAGCATGTTTGATAAAACCATGTATTCAAATAACAATAGTGTATGGAAATATTACTGTGTTGTATTTATAGCTCTCCTGTCTTGAGTAACATTTTGCACATGCTGTTCTGAGAGTGTTGTTTAGGAAAAAAAGAGATAAAAATATTTTAGTTTTATGCTGCTTTGTACTGTCTTATGGCATCATTGTGTACAAGTGGAGGAAGAAATCGGAGTATAAAAATAGCAATGTTCTGTTATGCTACTTACTACCTTATGTTTTGTTATGTTATTTTTACCATTTTTTTATCCAGGCACTTAGTATTTACATACAGATAGGTATTGATTTCTTGTTGCTGTCAAAGAGGGACAGAATTATGAAATTCAGCTTGGATTGCAGTGTGGCTGCTGCATGATGTTGAGACCCAGTGTGCCCAGGTAGGCGTTTCTTCCAGTGCAGCAGACACAGGGGAACAGTGCTGCTCCTGTCCTCTCCTTCATAATGCCTGGTGTCGCCTGCTTCTGGTGCAATCCAGCCCAGGAATCCCCAAATGTTTTATTGGAACAGACATTGACTTGAAACATGAAAATTACCAGGCAGCTCTCTGCATGTCATCTTATACGCCAGATGCCAAGGATAACTCTGGGTACCTGAGCACGCTCAGGTGGCATGTGGTTTCTGGCACTCCAGGGGCCTCACTCACTGACAGCTACTGAGTTTTTCATTGCCTGACAAGAACATGATTAATTCAGGCAATGCATTTATTACTGGCGAGATGAGGAGGAGTAAAATCCTGCTGTATTCATCAGCATATGTTTTGTTGGAAGTCTGAAAATGACTGCATATAATTGATAGTGGTTAGAGACAGCAGTGATTTTTAGGTACTGCTCTGCCATAGGTATCATTCCTGGGTTGTGCAGGATTCAGAACAGTGAACGCAGCCTTTAGGAACTGGAATATGAAGTTTCTGAGGGTTGGTTTGACTGCATGATGGCCTCCTCAACTACTGAATAGTACAGGGCACATTTTGTTTATTTCTTTGACTACTTTTACAATAATTGCTGTATTTTTGGAGAAGAAAAAAGAATTGAGCATACAGCAAAACTTCAAGTGAGTACTTTGCTCCACCTGAGAAGGAAACTAACAGAAGCATGTCTGTTCTCATGCTGCCGCTGAAACTTCTGTTGTCAATTTCTCACCCTTGATTAGAGCATCGATGAATCAGACTTTTTGCTGCCTTTGTGAAGGACAGCTGTTTGAATGCGAGAGTGGTGGGCAAATTGTGTGTGTGAACACCACTCCGCCTTTGCATTGACAGCATCTTTCACCTCCCAAGAGACTGAATGCACAGAGTAAAGAGCAGATAAGTGGCTGTGCAGGAGGTCTGCAAGAATAGCCACTGCAACAACAATATATACAGGCGATATGAACAAGGTCCAGCTTGGACCCCTGGGATTGTGTGGGTTTTGGTGGCTTTTGTTATGTTTTTGTGTTTTTCACCCTAAAAAAAGCTGGTTCCACTTAGCTGGAAACGGTTTGTCCCAGACAGGGACAAGGTTTTGTCCCTTTCTGAGTTGTCGTTTCATAGTATCTTGCATACTGTGAGAGGAATCCTTAGAATACAAATGTTTAAGTAAAAGAAGTGACAAAGCAATGTTCTTGAAAAAAGTTTTTCACAGTTGTGATTTCTCACTTTAAACTCATGATAAAACTTTTCAGCTTGCCCCCTCCCCTTTCCTTGCCTTGCCTCTCCTCGTCTCACCTCACCTCACCTCCCCTCACCTCACCTCCCCTCACCTCACCTCACCTCACCTCACCTCCAGCAAAATACACTCTGAAAAGTCTGCCCACTTTTAGTTCAGGCTCTTGTGTTTCTCATGAAAAACAGTAGGGGGAGAAAATCCTTCACAGTACAATAACTAGAGAGGCTGGGAGAAGAATGGATTGAGGGCAGCCCTGAAAAGAAGGACTTGAGGGTATTGGTTGATGAGAAGCTCAATGTGACCCAACAGTGTGTGCCTGCAGCCCAGAAAGCCAACTGTATCCTGGACTGCGTCAAGAGAAGTGTAACCAGTAGGACAAGGGAGGTGATTCCCACCCTCTACTCCCCTCTCATGAGACCCCACCTGCAGTACTGTGTTCAGCTCTGGAGTCCTCAACACAGGAAAGACATGGACCTATTGGGCTGGATCCAGGGGAGGGCCACAAAGATGATCAGAGGGCTGGAGCACCTCCCGTACAAGGACAGGTTGAGAGAGTTTGGGGTTGTTTAGCCTGGAGAAGAGAAGGTTCTGGGGAGGCCCTCTAGCAGCCTTCCAGTACTTCAAAGGAAGGGACCTACAGGAAAAAGGGGGAGACACTCTTGATCGGGGAGTGTAGTGATAGGACAAGAAGCAACGAGTTCAAGCTGAAAGAAGGTAGATTTTGATTAGATATTAGGAAGCAGTTTTTTACTGTGAGGGTGATGAGGCACTGGAACAGGTTGCCCAGGGAAGCTGTGGATACCTCATCCCTGGAGGTGTTCAAGGCCAGGCTGGGTGGGGCTTTGAGCAACCTGGTCTCGTGGGAGGTGTCCCTGCCCATGGCAGGGAGGCTGGAAGTAGATGATCTTTAAGGTCCCTTCCAGCCGAAACCATTCTATAATTCTCTTAGTTGTGCTGGTTCAGCATGGCAAAGTGGAACTTTACAACCTAAATCTGAATTTGCCTCTGTGGAAAATACTTTTTTTTTTTTTAAATGCATTTGCTTATTGGGTTCAAAAAGCTTTAGCTTAAGTTAAGGGGCAATGCCAGGTTAAGCCATTTGAAAGATAAAAGTATATTTGTTTGCAGTGCCCTTTTGTTGAATTAACTTTGCACATATAGAGAAATCTCCCAAATCTGCTTCAGATCAGCTCTTTGGGCTTCCTGTTCCCTTCTTCCATCTCACAGCCCTTCACATAACAATTTAGCAATAAACACTTTCCAATTGGTTATAGAGATACAAATAAATCTTAAATATCTTAAAATATAGCTTATGCAAATTTATTAGCTGAATGTGTATGATATGCTTGAAAATGTATTTGGGTAAATAAACCTACTATGTTTATGTTAGTAATGATTAAAAAGAACCCAATCATTTAATTGTGCTATCTCTGATTAATAAGAGATCTGTGTGTTTGAGCATACAAGCATTATGGGGTTTTATTTAGAAATGAGGACAGTCGTGAAAGTATTCACTCCAATAAACTCTAAAATGATAGCAAGGAAACAATTACTTTGAACAGATTCTGTGTTCTCCTACACATCTACTTCCTTAACATATGTAACACTGTTCAAAATGACAGTAAATCATGTCCAGAGCAACAAACTCTGTATCAAACGTGCAGCCTCAACAGTAGGGTTACAGTTTTTGTAGCTAAGGCCTGTGTGATGTACTGTGCGGGCAATGACACAGGTTACGTGGTGGTTTTTACACAGGTGTGTTGTGGATGCTCCCTTCAGTGAACTTGCAGCCTTTGTCAAACTCTGTTTTTTCGAACATACTGAATATTATTTGCTGTTATTCATATTTCTGAAATAGTGGGGAAGTACCTACCAGGGAGGGAGGTCTGTGCAGTGAGAATCCTCATACAAATGTGCAGAGGCAGGGGAGCTTGAGTGTGCACATGCATTCAGTATGCATCATGAGAAATTCATTTTGCTCCAGTTGTCAAGATGAGACCTAGACCAAGAGTTTTTGTGACAGCCTGTTAAGTGCCAGTTATAAGCAGCTGATAACGAGATATTTCACTGGAAATATTTATGCAACTTCAATTGGGTAGTTGTGCCTGCTATTTTATACACTGTGTATTGAATTATGCATCAAATATAAAGCTGCCAAAGCTAATATAATTGGAATTGCAAAAGGCTAGTGAATCATCTGGAACTATAACTGCATGCATACTACCCTAGTCTTGGTGGAGAGACAAGGGAGGTCTTGGATGGCAATAAGTTGTAAGAAATTAGAGAGCTAGTGCCTAGTTTCAACTCTCAAAAAGGAAAAAAAAAAAAAAAAAAAAGTGTTCCTAATTAGAGATAAACCCTTTAAACCCTTTAACAGGACCATATGTTCACATCTACTTGAAGGACTGTAATGAAAACAAAATTCACTTTCTGTGATGGTAAGACCAAGAATATTTTCCTGAATTTCTCAATCAATGCTAAACGTCAAATATGTAAAAATATTTTTATTTGTGTGTAACATTGCTGTTGTACAAGGCTGTTTTAGTGAAGCAGCAGTCGAATTAAAACAGCTCGATCACCTTCAACCGTTGTTGTCATTTGTTTCTAAATGCAATAAATTGCATCTGAATAATGAAGGGGCTCTAAAAATGTTTAAGACTCTTCACATGAGTTCTGAGAAATCATGTCTCTTTCAACCATGGTGGCTTCGAAGGACAGCATATAAGCCTTTTGTGGCTATAAGCATCTTTTCGCTCTTGGGGTATAGTTCCCATTCATACCACTCCACATGATGACTGTCTTGCTTTACTGTTTAGAATTGAAAATGCAATACTTCAGTATGGCAAAGAGGTGAAATTTATGAACATGTCTTCCTGTGCTGTGCACCAGTTAGGTACGGCGTCTTTATACTGCATTCAGAGCACACACCTCCAGTTGCTTCTCTTCAGGGGCAGGGAGGGAGACTTGGATTCTTAATGCATTGCTTACTAAGGTTTATAGTGTAAATACGTGTGTGTACGCTCAGACACATGCATATAATGTATGTATAGCTTGCTCCATTTTGTTCCACATACGGTTTAAATGTAGCTGGGCAAAGTTGTCACCTAAGTGATTGTTTATCCCACATGAATTATGTTTTAGTAAAAACAGCTGTTGGTTAAAAGTCAGCTCGAATCTGCACTTAGTGCGAACAAAATATTTGCTGTCATACAGCTTACGGTACTACTGACTGGGAGCTCAGCGGTGTTGAATATTTTTTAGTGCAGGTGTTGTAAACCCACTAAATGATTGAGGGAGAGGAAGTTGAGCTCCTGCACAGCTGAGCTTCTAAACCATTTTTCTGCACCGAGCTGTGCACACACACATGTGCACGCACACACAGACATAGCCAATAGTCTCAGCAGGTGGGCTGGAGGGCCTGCAAACGTTCTGTTGTGTCTCTTTTAGTGTAAAACTTTAATACCATAGAGATACCTACCTAAAAGCAGAATATAGTAACATAAAAATAGCTGGAAGAAGCTCTGAATTGGATCTTCTGCGATGGGACCATATAAGGGTTACATTGCCTAAGACGCAAAGGATTACTTTGTTTTCTGTTAGAGAGGATGGCTGGTTTTTGGTTTTGTTTTGGGGTTTTTTTTTAAGCCTCTGTTCCAGAAGTAAGTGGTATTCACCTTTTCTTTCTGCAATTGATGGATTCCCTAACTCAATGCCTTGGAAGATCATGCTGCTGTTTTAGAAGCTTAATTCACAACATTTAATTCTCAGTGCTTTGGCCTAGCATGCTCGTTACTCGAGTTGTGATGATGTGCAGTTTGGCTTGAAGATAATAGCGAAAAGGTGTCATTGTCTTGCCTTCCTGCCTTTCTGATATTTCACTTGTGACCCCCAAATACATTAACAATATGTAAAGAAACAAGCTTTCACAAAAAAGGAATAGCCAACAGATTTGTGACATCCTGTGAAAAATGTGGGCACTATTCCTGGGTCCTTCATGTGCATTTTTTCTGCAACTTAATGATAATTAGAGTATCTTTAAGCCTAATGTGAAATATTAGTGAGGAGTAATTACGTTTTCTTGCTCAAATGCACAGCCATTTATAATAGTTATTATGGTTTCTGAATGTGTTTATTACAGAGAATTTGCTGAGGAAAAAGAAAATAATTACTTGGCTCCGTAGTGTTTCTAACACAAGAAAAGCAGTAACAACCTACTGTTGGGTTTATTGTACTTTTCATTAAAGCAGCTGGTATTAGCCAGCCATTCTCAGAGTAGGGATATAAACCATTGTTCTGATACAATACAATAATTCCTGCTTTCCTATTAAACCATCTGGTTCTACGTCTGTTATCAGTATTTTTAGCATTGGTGAGAAAAAGTGTAATACTCACAAATATTCACAAAGGCCATAAGATTTTGTGTAAGTTTCAAATAATAAGATTTAATTGTTTTAGTTCAGTTAATTTAATACAGGAGGCTAAAGTTAGTTTTAGCCTTGTCTGCAACACAGAATTAAGGACTTCTAAAAGACTGGCCCTGAATGGGATAGGATGGTCTAGCAGAAACTTAATGCAATTTGTGGGATTTTGGGTTTGTTGTTGTTGGTTTTTGGTTGTTTGTTTTTTTTTTTTTTAACTTTGAATTGAAACTTTATGTAAACATTTGCCCACTTTAGGGTGGATTTAGACATACCTTAGATGAAAAGAGATAAAAATGTAACTTCTCCATTCACAACTTGATAGAGTGGTAGTAAACTTTTGATTACAAGAAACTCAGAATAATTTAAGTCCTTGCTTAGAATGCAAATGCAGCCCCTAATCACCAAGGCTTGGAGGAACGTGTCATGGCTATTTTCTTTTTTCCAGCACTGGCCAAAGATCTCTGAAATTGCTGTAGTTAAAATACTGCTAATGACTAGCTCAATTACATTCAAAAGGTTTTTGCTACTTCACAGTTTAACATTTTAAGATGGCCCAGTTATCAAATGAGCTCCTCTTCCTTGTCCCTCAGCACTTTTCTCCTTCCCAGGTACAGCAGGGAACATCTAGTAGTTTCAAGGGTATTCCTGGCAGAAAGTACATAATAATATTAATTATAAAACTCTCCAGGTACTTGTCAAAGTCCTGAAGAGCTCAGCCTGCACTAGTGTTGTGTATTCAGATAAAGCTCTGCAAGCAGCAGGATGCTTGGATTTTCTCCTGCTGTCGGAAAGTGGGGACAGTCTGCTGCTAATGGGTTTCCTGTCAACAGTGCTGTGCACTTGTGGAAGCTGCTGGCAATTTCATTTTATATTTTACCTAAGGTTTTGGGGCATGTCCTAATGGCTCTTGACAAAGTACCATGGTAGTGGAAAGAAAGAACGGTAAGAGTCCACAGAGCGTTAAGATGACAAAAACAATTACGACCTTAAACAAATCAACATTGATAGATCCACACACTTGGGACCTTTATCCTGAAGCATTCTAGCATGAAAGTTAAGTTTTGCATACATTGAAGTTTTGCAACCCTGGTTTTTTTTGAGGTAACTGACTAGTCCTCTCTAAACAGTAATTTAGACATAGGTTATTACCGAAGATGAGACAGAGTCTCAAGTGAATTAATTGACCCAAATTTTCAAAGAGGAAAGCTGAGTCATGGTGATGTCTAGATGTTCTAAAAATATTCACCCTGGCAGTCTGGGTTGTTATCTTCTCTTTGTGTGTGAAAGACAGGTGCAGCTAAAGAAAAACTGGGGTAGAGGGCCTGCAAAGTTGCTTCACCAGAATAGTGCCTGAAGCTTCATCTACTGAAGCTTGTCCAGGAGCCTGGACAGATGTGGCTAGCCAGCTGGAGCTGGATGCTGCCAGTGGTGTTCAGCTGCTGACTACTGCAATTTTGAAAATCTTACAGGGGACTCGTGTGTAGATATTCTTCGTATTTGGAAATCTGATCTGGCATGCTTTTGTGCAGTGTTAATTTCCTCTGATTATGTTTTGTTTGAAATACTAAATCTTGTATAAGTCGGTGTACCTTTGAGAAAAAGAGAATCAGTCTACAGATACTTTTCTAAGTTTTGCGAGAACTTTCAGCGTTCACAGTAAACTTCAGAGGTATATTTATGATGCCAAAACCTACATAATTTGTTACACAGAGTACTGCTTTCTGATTTTTTCTGTATGGGTCCAGATTACCGGGAATTGATATTTTCATTACCACTATTTATCTTATTTTCTAATACTCACTAAAAATAAAATTGGATCTCCGAAAACTAGTATTTAAATGTGTTCAGCCCTCTAGTATCACTTGTCATTTGTATGTTTCTTATAGGAGTTTTAATATGTGTGAAAAAAAAATCTTATAAAAGTCCTTCCCTTCCCAACCCTTTTTTAATACTGATAAAGCAAAGTTTTTCTTTCAGACTGGCTTCAGCAATCATAGTGCAAAGTTTGCTCTATTATATGAAGAGTTCTCCCAGTTTTATTATAATCAGATCATTAGAGCTAGTGAAAATAAGAGAGTATGAAAAAGCAAGATTACTTCCGTGGACAGAAGGTCACTTAGGAAGGAGCTTAGTTTGAGAAGAGGACCATACAAGAAAAAATTGAGAAAAAAGAAAAAAAAAACAAGAAAAGAAGGGATCATTCAAGGCACTGTTTAAATGAGTCTTCTGCCCTTTTTGATCAACATGCACCACTTAAAAAATAATAATGAAAAGAAAAAAAAAATCTTTACACTAATCTTTCCAAATAAGCAATAAAAATTGCATGTATTCTTCAAAGCAGTTATTCGTCATTTTATGTGATGATGATGTGATATGGATGTCTTAGCCATTATTTGGATAGCAGTTATCGTGAGGAAACACCATGTCATTTTCTGCATAAATGATGCAATTAATTGACATTGTCATTTTTATCTCGGGATATAACCATTGCTGCTCTTTTAGAAAATTTATGTTATATGATAGTTGATGCTGAAATTTGTTTATAGCATACACAGAGATTTAATGGCTGTTCTGAATTGCTGCATGACAAGGAGGACCAAGACACCCTTAGGACATGTGAGTTTGTTTTATGCAAATACTTGGGAGGTATTCCATCCAAATCCCACAAAATCAGCAATGCATATAAGTAGGAAAAGTGCTGCTGAGAACTAATCAGGGTTTTCACAGCTTTTCCATAGTTATGGAAAGGAATAGGAGCTAGGTCTGATGGGTCTTAGTTGTCTTGTCTATCCTGTGCTGTACACACTTTTCCGTAGCATTTTTTTTTCCTAAAATCAATGTTGCTGGATTATGGCCTAAAGAGTATATAATTTTGATTATATTCTGAATTCTTTACAGAGACTCTGTATAAACATTTTTCTTCTGCTTATGAAGGTGAAAGTTAGAATAGCAACATAGTGCAGCAACAAGACCAAATCCAATATAATTGCTAAAATGCTTACAATGTTGTGCACATTCATTTTTTTTTAAATGAATACATGCTATAAAATGAAACTCTTTACCATATCATAGATGAATTATTAATAATTCCTGGATTTAAATTGAATCCTCTTTCATCCAAACACTCATGGAATTGGAATTATTTTAGATTGGGGATACAAAAAATAATGTAGTAAAATGTCCATCTTAAGTAAATTAGACATCTTTTTACTATTACTGGTTAATTTCAGTATTTCTATATTGCACAGTGTATGATACTGTGAGATGAGAGTGCGTGTAGCCATCACTTTTTTATTCAAGATGGAAATGATCAAAATGGAATATTCAGAATTTTTGTTCTTTTGCAGGCCTTTTTTTATAATTTGGGGAGGAAGATTAAAGGATTTTTTAAAAAACTATGTTGTGATATTTCTTGTTATTAATTAAACATATTATTCTAATTTACATAAATGTTTTTGTTTGTAGATTAACCATTTTCCTATAGTCATAAAACCAAAATTGCTATCTGAACCAATCAAAACCTTTCCATATTTCAAATCAAAGGGAAATTTTTGAGAAATTCTGATTTCTGTATAGCGTTAAAGCTTGTATTCATGCATGTTTTATATATTTACTGCTTATTTCTTGTATATCCAGTAAGGGTATCAGAACATACAGGAAAGGTGATGGGAAGGACAAACTGGATCTTTTGGCCGGGACAGAGAACATGTGAGCAAATTTCTGGCTTAAACCAGGGACTCTTGTTAAGGGCGTATATTCATCACACACTCATTTTGTGGTTTAGTGGCAGAGGTTGCTGTCTAGTTCACAGAACATTTGTGGTTCTTTGGAGTACAGGATGTTAGGATTTTATTGTAGAATGTTTTACAGCACAACTGTGGGACTTGAATCCAATACAAGTAGTGCTAAAACTTCGTATGGGTTACAGAAACACATGTAGTGTATTGTACAAGGTACAATCTCTGGTATAATTACTAATCCTGCAAGTATTACTACAGTATCAGCACATATCTTTAAAATACATTCTGCCTCACACTAGGGAAAAAAAAAAAAAACCAAAAAAAAAAACAACAAACACAAAACAAACAAACCAAGCCAAACCAAACCGTTGAATTAATTCAGCAACTCTTGTGCAGACATTTTATTTCAGTCAGAACCCTCTGAAGTATATTTAGTCTTAGATCGTTTTACACGTGACACTGAGGAAGCAGAATTCCCTTTCCAAGACTCATAAATGTAAATTATTGCAGCAATGACACTTCTGCCATTTAACCCCAGAGGGGTTTCAGCCTTCTCCATTGTTAACCAGGTTAAAGGATTGTGATCTGTCGATTGAATGAAGCATCTGCGAAAGCAATACTATAAAGCTCCTTGGAGACCACATCTTGTAAAATATGACATCATTATGGCTGCATATTCATAATCTCTAGGTAGCATTGCTTTATGTACGCTATGGAAGTTTCTTCTTACTGGTATATTCAGTTAATACAGAACCCAAGCATTGTAGTTCTCTGTTTGCATAAGAAGCAGATCATAAAATATGAATGGCTAGGCAGAATCAAACACACTGTCAATAGGAGTTAAATTGTCTTTCCTTGTCATGTGAAGCTGAAAATTGTGTATACCCTTCTGTAAGAAAATCTATGCTTGATGACCACACTTTTTTTTTTTTTAATTTCTGTGAGTAGCTACATTCAGATTTTTTTTTTTTTTTTTTACTTTACCAGTACAATTGAAAAAAATGTTGTAGTGAACTTAATACAAGTAGATCTACATAAATAAAAACAACAGTCAAGCTTGCAGGCTACAATATTATTTACAAGAACACTGGATAACTTATGTAAATTATTTTGCACTATGTTAATGAGTTTCACTGAGTTTCAACACAGACTTGATGAACTGGGTAAGTATATAAATTTAAAACGCTCAAAAACATAAATGGACATTTTCTTTCAGGAATAATGCTTAGATGCTTGCTTGGAACTTTCCAGATAAGTCTCTTGTTTGAAGTCACTACAAGAGACTGATGTCACTAAAAACGTTTCTGAAAATGCCATTGAAGCAGATGCAGAGGTACCTGGTGATGACTTTTTGAATCATCATTACCTGTAGACGTGACTTAACATGGTATAGAAAAATATCCTGAATGAACTTGTTAGTTAGATGACATTAAAGCTGACTTCCAGGAAAATTGAGTGGAATGTGTTTCATTTATCACTGTTTGCTGAAATTAAGAAATTAAAAATACATAAACATTCATTATTCTTTTCAAAACTGGTAAATAGGGAGTGAGGCTATACTGCTGAGTTACAGGGCAGAGTAGCTGAGTTGGAGAAGGTTCAAAGGTGATGAACAAGAGTGACTGGAAGTTGTAGGAAGCACATCTTAGGGAAAGCTGTATCCTTTAGCCTGAGCAAAAGACAGCTGTTTTTAGAGACGACGTCATTGTCTAAAAGCTGCTGAAGGGAACAGAAGGAGAATTTTTTGCCTGGGCATGTGTTAAATAAGGCAAGTACAACTGTGTTCAAAATGCACTGAGAAGATCAGAAGGGACCAGATATGTTAATCATGACAGATCTTTGTCTGGATGAAACTATTCTTTCTCCAGGGCATTGATACTATTACTAGAAGTGGTAACAAACAGATAATGTTTTTGTACAGTGTTGTCACTAGAGACAGGTGTACATATATTTCTATGTAATACTCCTCTTTCTCCTCTCCCTGGCAAATGCAACAGCATTTGTTGTGGTCAGAAGCACCCTGAGCTTGGAAAATGGTATTTGGCCTGATGACTGGTTTTGAAGAAAGAATGTAGCTTCTATTTCAACTTTGCAATGAGTCAATGAGTAATTTTGGTTGGGTGTTTTTTGGGGTTGGTTTTTTTTTTGTTTTTTTTTTGTTTTTTTTTTTCCACTAATACAAGGAGGGAGTTGCTCTAGCGGGTTGACCAATGGTGCTGAAACAGAAGATAATGAGGAAAATTGTATAACCCTTGGTCCTTGTAAGATGGCCACTGAAGTTACAGAATGTTCTCTGACATAGCTATTCTCAACTAAGCTCCTCAGACCCTTTATGCAGAATTCCTATGATGAAAGACACAATAATGTACTTGGCAGAAACTATTCAAAAAATCAAAATGTGAGAATGTTATTTGTTGTATTGTTGTCTCTGCATTATGTAAGTCTGTAGCTGTTCTCTTTGGTTCTCAGATTAAAACCTTGCTGTTGCTAGTAGACCTCACAAAGATAGAATTTTAACTGTACTTGTTATAATAAAAGAGCTTTTTAAGACAGGTTTAGACTTCTTGGAGAACCAGATATACTTTGGTAAAAACCAAAACAAAACAAAACTGATTTTTGAGACCTTTTGCTAGCAAGCTTAATTTCCAGTGGTTACTGGAGACAGTGAGAGGTAAATCCAGCATTATATGGTGTCACACAATGCTGTCTGAATTTGGACAACTTTAGGGTGCTTCTTTTTCTTCTTTTTTCTGTGCTTAGGAAGGAGAGCTGATTAGGTTGTCTTGTAGTTAAAGGATTTGCCTATGATTTATTAGATCTAAAGTAAATTCACAATTTTAGTATCCTCTGTAGCTTTTGTCAAGCTATATAATCTTTCCATTCCTTTATTTCTTTGTTTTAAAACTGTGAAGAAGCCTTTATTTGACTTGTCTGTTTATATAAGTTTATATAAGCTTCTGGTGTTCTGTCAGTGACTTGAACTTTTTCAGGGACCAAATGGAGTCACTGACATTATTTATAAATATCTGGATGAAAAAGAAGAATAGTGATGTTAACTTTAAAATATGTTCTGCTATTTCAAAAGAGGTCATATGTGAAGAGAAAACTCTTTATAACAAAATGTAATAAAAAACCAATATAATTTTAAATGAAAATTTGCATTGTAATTGACAGAGGAAGAAGGGAGACAAATAAGGTTTTTTTGTAATGGTTTATTTGTAGATAACGTGACAAGACAGATAGATGAATATAATCCCGTTTGTCTATCATAAACAGAAATTTCAGCAGCTGGGCAAAATTTTTACCATCACCTAGATCACTGACTCTCAGAAGGAAATGGAACAGACGTGAAACCTGGAGGTAAACAGGCTCTCTTTCTAAGAGTAAGAAGCCTAAATAAATTGTGTAAGTTTTTTTATTCAAAGAACTGTCTGAGAACCTAAGTTTTATGTGATTTACACCATTTTAATCCTAAACTTTCTCTGAATTTAGCAGAAAAAATGTGTAACAGAAATGTCTATGGGATTGCACACCTTTTCTCAGTTTGTGAGAAATACCTGTATTTTTCTGACCTGCTGTAGATAGAGCCAAACATTTGTCTTCTTTGGTCTTTTCACTCAGTTTCATTCTTTTCCTCTTTTTTAATTAATGTTGCTTCAAAAAGAAAATCCTTAATATTTTCTTAGTCTTCATCATTGACCGTGTTCATTGACACCACTGATATACGTATATTTCCATTGCCACATGCAGCTATTAAAAAACACTGGGTTTGAAATTTTCCTAAGACATCTGGCTTCCCAATGAGACTCATTCCTTTTTCAGAAATGACCTCTGCATAATTTTCTTGGTCAGGAATAGGTCTTTGGTTGGCATAAGTAAAAAATCCAGCTTAACCACTTTTGCTGTGTTTCTTTCTCCTGTCATTTCCTCAGATGGTGAAGTTAACTAGAAGAGAAATGACTAAGCTTACAGAAAATGTTGAACAATTCACTTGCATCGCAGCAAGTCCCAAGAGATGTCAGTAACCTTTCCAGAAAAAGATAGTAAAGGGCAAGATGTTGCCTGTAACTCTTAGGTTGGCAGTCTTCTTATCAAGAGCTGCAGTAATGTCTTGGTTTCTTGGTTTATGCACTCCATTTGCTCTCACTGAAAATGCAGACTTAAGGCATATCGCAACTTAACACTCAGCAACAGTGGAATCACTGCATCTTACAAGAAGCTACTCTGTCTTACAAGGGGGTGCCTGTTAACAACATGTTAAGCTGAACTCAGGGGGAGAAAAGGACATCTGAATTATGAAAATCTAGTCTTTCCATAATGTTACAACAGTAACGCTCATAAGCGAGTCAGTCTCTTTCCAGCAAGGCCAACTCCTAGTCCACACACATGCCAATGACTTCCTTATCTTGCTTATATTGACAGCTATATTAATTATTTCTTTTTTGTTGTTGTTGTTGTTTTTTAAATACACACTCCATTTTCATCTAGTCCTCTGAAAAGATGGTACAGCTTTTCATAGCATTTAAGGAATGAGAACAGCAATCCCCATCTCCCTTCGCTGTTACGTTTTTCAACTTTAAATTCCTTCTCGACCTAATATCGAAGAATGCAAGCTCACTAACAAGACAAATCTGAATGTGATGAGGGAAAACCTTGATTAATAAATAAATCTGTATTTTAGGCAGTGTTGTGGCCTAAAGTTGTAGATTGTGGGGCTTTTTTTTTCTTAATGCAAAATGCTGTGATGTGAGATAGAGCTGACAGTACTGAGTTGTGCTGCCTGGAAGGTATGAGTATTGGGGAGCTGAATTAACATGGGCATTAGTCTTGTCTTTGTGTTTGAGATGGTCAACAACTGAAACAGAATGGGTTTCTGAGTTACTAAGATACAGCATATAGTGTTTGAATTTTTTAGTCTCAGCTTCCTGAAGCTTCCAGAAGTATGTTAAATATTGCAGCTGCAGCATTCTTCTAAGTTCTACTACATTTATATCTTCTGAATTCTGCTACATTTACAAGAAGCCTGGATATTCCATCTTGGATTGTTTATTTTTGTTACTTTTCTCTATCATGAATTTGCAGTAATCAGTCCTTTGTTTTCCATAGGCTAGTTTTAAAGTTCGTTTTTGAAAAGTGTGATTTTTTCCCTTTGTGCAATGATTAAAATCTTCTCACCAGAGTCAAACCTTGACTTTGTGGTACCTGTAAGCATTTTTGCAGGAAGGTGATGATGTGTTGTGTATACAGAAGAAGCTCCAGGTAGTATTTTTTAGAATTTTTATTTCTGTTAAATCTGCATTTCCTTAGATAAGCAAATTTGGCGGAATAAAAGATGTGAAAATGGAATAATGAATCTGCATGCCATGGGCAGAATAAGTGTTGGATTATTAGAGCCTAAGAAACATGCTTTTTTTTTTTTACATCTCATGTCACCTATAAAATCCTGATAAACAGTGTTGGTTTTTGCAGATTTCATATAAGTGCAGTTTCTAAACAGCTGGAAAACCATTTTCCCCCCAAATCAAAAGCGTTTTAGAGTTAATCTTTTCCCGTATAGTACTCACAAGAAATTAGGAATATGAAGATTTTAACTTCCAGATCAAATCTGAGTTTTCTCAGGACACCAGCTTTCAAATATGTAAAATTAGTATTTCTCTCATGCCAGTTGCACTTAGTTTAATATGAAATCCTGAATTATCAAAAAGTAGAAGTTGTCTGTCCAATTTATTCTGCCTTATAATTGTGTCTGTATTGAGGTGTTCAAATTTGCATAAAATATTGAAAGACTTTTATAATGCTACTTTTTCATATTTTCTCTCATGCAATAATTTCAGTAAGCATTTGTGTCAGTTATAGGAAGACAGTTGAGATCATGTTATAATATGTTCTAGCTTTTCAGTGATTTAGATGAAGCAGAATTTCACATTCTCCATTTACTGTAGGGTACAAATCACATAAGTTATTTAAATAGATTAGGAGACTGTCATTGTAATAGAGAACACCAGGGACTCAAAACAGTGCAGGTTATGTAATTGGTGAGGTGTGTGTTTTAGTCTTGACCAGCACAGACAGTTTCTAACATGATGAAAATCTGTACTGAATGTGTCATGAAGAGAAATAAAGTATCAACCATACATGACAAAAATAATGCACTTCTGAATGTAGCGTAAAGGCAAATCTGCTCATTTGTAATACTTACAGGAAAAAATTGTAGGAAATACAGGGTAAGGTAAATGCATTTTAATTTAACTTTGAGAATCCAGAAAGGTATGGTTAATACTGCTTAATGGATTTGTCATGACTGTATTCATGGTGATAATAAAATACCTATCTGCCATTTATACTTTGTGAAATGCTCTTAGGTTATACCAACTGTATTTTTAATTTCTTTATTATGAAGTACTGGTGGAAATGTTTCCAACCATTGTTTAAAGCATTTCTCTGTTTAAAAAAAAAAAAAAAAAAAAAAAAAAAAAAAAGTTTATTTCAACTTTTTAAGAGAAAGTTTCAGATTTCTCTTTGGAGGACAGCATATGGTTAAACATTAAGAAAAATATTTTCTAATATTTGAAATTCCAGAGACAGTTTATAAAGCTGACACATTGCATGGAAGCCTTCTAATTTTTCTGTGCTAAACCAGCTAGATTAGGTAAATGCAGAGTTTTATGGCAGATTTGATGACTTGGAGATTTGGATTTATAGAGGCACTGGCATTTTTTTTTTTAAAATTCTGCGAGGAAATGGGAGGTAACATATTCAACACATAAAAAGACAATTTTCAGGTTCCTCAGCTTGTCTCAAGGTTTTTTGGTGCTGATAAATGGGTAATGAATTATTTTTTAAAACTAAATTTTCATTCGTAAATTACTCAGGTCAGGATTCACCAAGCAGCACATGGATTGATACCTTGAAAGTCAGCAGCTGCACTTTAGACTTTCGTGGAAGTGCAGCTGGAGTAGAAGACAGGAACAAAATGCTGATAGCTTCACTGATTTGTAATGCAGATGTTTCATTAATACGTGATTTAGTGCAATTCCTTACTCCACCACTAAAACTAGATCTTTCTCTTTAAATTAAGGAGTATGGAGTCTCCTGACTTGAGCCCATACTCCAGATCGATATATTGTAAATTGTTCCTTCGTACCTCACTAATAAGATCTGAAATTTTTTGAACGCAGAATTTTATTTCAATCCCAAAACTTTTGAAAATAGCTGATAATCTCTAATTAGTTCTACTTTAAAAGGCAGCCTAAGTATATTTAACAGCACTAGTTGCTCATGTTTGGAAAAAAATTGAATATTTTCTAAGCAGTCAAAACATCTGTTAATTGAACAGAACAGTCATCTCTCTGCTATATGAAAAGTTGTAGTTAAGTGTTTCTCTTGTCACTCTTGGAGTGCCATTTCCATACAGTTATTTGAAGAGTGCCATAGTGTCTCTCTTTAGATAATTCACAATTATATGAAAAATGAATATATCTTTTAGGTAATAATGATTAAGATGACTCTCTATTTTTTCTTTCTTTTTTTTTTTTTTTTAATAGACTTAGAATTAGAATTAGAATAGAATAGAATAGGACTATTTCAGTTGCAAGGGACCTACACCAATCATTTAGTGCAACTGCCTGACCACTTCAGGTTGACCAAAAATTAGAGCATGTTGTTAAGGGCATTGACCAAATGCCTCCTAAACACTGACAGGCAGGAGGTGTCAATCACCTCTCTAGGAAGCCTGTTCCAGTGTTTGACCACCCTCTCAGTAAAGAAATGCTTCCTAATGTGAAGTTCAAACCTCCTCTGATGCAGCTTTGAGCCATTCCCACCCTTCCTCTCACTGGATACCAGGGAGATCAGGATACCAGGGAGATCAGCAGTTTCTCAGACATTTGTTCTTCACTCCTACTCCTTATGTTCTTTCCTCCTACTCCTTATGTTCTTTCAGGTGCTATGACTTTCAATTGAAATTGTTATTTTTAGCATCATACTTTCCACAGTGTTTGTCCTCACAGCAATAATTTAATTTTTACAATCATGAGACTTGTAATTTAGGTAGACTTCCAGCAATACCACCTCTCTGTAGAATATAAATGGGGAGAGTGCATTGTACTGCATATTCTTTTTCTCTGTTTCTTTCAAAACCCAAACAGCTTCCATATGACTGACCTTTGTCTTTCTTCTATTCCGTATCAGTTTTGAGCCAATAAAGAATGGTGTAACTTGAATAATTTTTGTTATTCCTCAGAATCTGCTGTCTATGAAACAAGCAATAGCAGTAGGCTGTGGTGGTAGGTGTCACTATTTTGGTTATCCCAAACTTATGTATAAGCCAAGCAAAGCCGTTAGAAAGGAGAGATCTACAAATCCTGCAGGAGCCACTGAGAGTTGCAGACACTTTCTTCTGGGGACAGACATAGTAACTGTTAACAGTGTCAAACTGATAATATTATGGTGTAAACTCTAAATCTAATCACATAGTTTTCTGATTTGTGTTAGTGCATGTGGCTGTCTTTCCCCTTTCCTTGTGCCAACTGAATATGTCTTGATAGGTTTATTTTTTAGGTGGGGCAAAAGAATTAGCTGTATGATTGTAAAATAAGGTAACAATACCTATAGGAAAAGAAAGGAGGATAGATCAGTGGCCCTTTTGTGTGTATCAGCTCTGCCGTTTTTCTCTCGAGATACAATTGAACAATCTGCAGCCCTATAAAAACTCTTGCCAAGAATCTTGAGTTCTTCAGCCAGAAAGCAAAATGCCTTTATCTAGGTCTCTGAAAGGCTCTGTTGTGTGACTTTTTAAATAAATCTTTAAGCACAAGCAAGTTGGTATCTTGAATTAGCAAAGTAAAGAGGATAGCACAGGAATTAAAAGTAGAATAGTGGACTATGAGGGACTTCTAGACCATGATTCTTTGCTGTATATCAGCATACAGTGCTGGATGAATTCTTCAATTTCATCATGTTTCATTTCTTCTTTGCACAAATTAAGATCATCTTAATTTAGTTCAGGGAGTGTGCCCTCCAGAATGAGAATCTTCTTTGTACAATATCAGCAACATCTAATGCAAGTGGATCCTGATTCTTGCTCACTTTCTGATCTTCTGCAGTAGTGACTTTAAAAATTGTTAGTAATACAGTTTTGGGAAATGATAGAGATTTGCGTAAGAATTGCTGTACTGTTTGAGTAAGAAAACAAATGACTATGCATGTACTAGGCTACATTTTTATATTTGCTTTTATAAGCAAAATGAAAAGGAATGTGACTGCGTAAATTGATTTATTCCCATTTAGTCATTTTATGAGAGTGCTAGACAAATATGCTTCATATTAGGTATCTATTGTCTGGAATTAATTTAGTAAAATGCTTACTTTGCCTAGGTACTAAATGGAGGAAGATTGAAACACAGCACTTGATACTTGCTTCATAGTAGAAGGTAATATGAGTTTTGTTGCTGTGTTCATTGGCTCCAGGACAAACAAATGAATAAATCAATAGTATGTTGTACTTCCAGTTGGCCATTATTTTTGCAGTAGCAGATCCAAGGCAGACTGAAAAGGCAGGAAAAAATTCTGGTTGATTTGCATGGACTAAACTGAAGAAAATATTAGAAATAGTTGTCAAAATTTATTATGAACTTTGACAAAATTTTACAAGGGACTGTAGCAATGCTCAGTTCCTAGAAATATGTGAGAATATCTGGGCATTTACAACTGGGACTCTTCAATTCCAGAAGAGCAGTACAGGAAGTCTAACAAGGAAGTTCTTTCTGGACAGGAAATGGGCCACCATACTTACTTCAAAAGTAATTAATTCTTTTCCAGTAGTAAAAAGTGTTGACATCTCACCACAAATTTATATATTATGTCTTAATTTGAGCACTCATTGCATTGTTCTGATTTAGACCAATGACAGGTCTAGTCTGGACTAAAATTAATGCTTAAAGAGTATGTAAAGCACTTCAATTTTAAACATCTAAATAAATATTACTAAACCAACACATCAGGAAGGTCAAGCTAATTATGAAGGAATAGCATATACTGATACTGTGGGATCTCCATGGAGTGAATTTCTTCTTTCAGATCATAGTTCGGAATCTCTGAACACTCAACAGAACTCAAAAAGACATCTGAACTCCTCAGAAAATGGAACACCTGAATTCCTCAGAGATTTTCTGGTTTCTGAACTACATGCACTGAATAATTCTAGAGATATAACCTTGGCACTACTGAAAAAAATGTAAGAATTTCAAATTATTGTAGCTGTTGTAGTAGGACTGGACTTATTAGGAAGCAATTTTTTCCTGTGAGAATAGTGAGACACTGGCACAGGTTGCCCAGGGAAGCTGTGGGTGCCCCATCCCTGGAAGTGTTCAAGGCCACGTTGGATGAGGCTTTGAGCAACCTGGTCTAGTGGAAGGTGTCCCTGCCCATGGCAGGGGGTTGGAACTAGGTGATCTTTAAGATCCCTTCCACCCCAAACCATTCTGTGATTCAGTGATTCTGTTTTCTAAACACAGCATGAACAGCAATTTGCTGGACATTCATCTGACTCCTTTGTCTATTTTAATGATTGTAAGATTGTGTTGACGTTATTAAACTTTTTTTTTTTTTTTTTTTTTTTTACTAGTAGCTCAACTGTATTGCTCTGGTTCATTTCAGAAAGTGAGGTGCAGTCTGCAAACGCTAGCACTCAACAATTTGGTATGAAATCATACTGAAAGTGCTTTGTTTTTATTTGTAAAATGTGCATTTTGTTGGGTTGGGAAGAATTTATTGTTCAATTCTAAGACTGAGTGCAGCAGCCTTGAATTTTAGAAGCAGCAGATACTATTTGCTCTTGTTTGAGGTCTTTTTCTCTCAGCTCAGCTGTGTGTCTTGTATGCACTCCTCTGCTGTCTCATGTCAACAGATTGGACCTGACGCTTGTCAGCAATGATAGTACAGTCAAAAGGACAATCCTTTAGCTCACAAATTACTCTGAGTCCTTATTGTGAAAAGGGAACTCAACTGTTCCAGGTCCTTGAATAAATTTAGACTTTATTTGCCTGTGTTATAAAAGAAATGAAGAAAAAAACCACTCATTTGAGACAATGAAGTTGGGATTTGCACAAAGACCTTGCGCGAAAGCATTGTACGCAAAATCCAGCATATTTTCAGTCAGATCAAGTCTGCTTTAAAAAACAAAGTATTCATTATGACGGTCAGGAACTGTCTTCCCTTTCATTGATACCACAGTACCTGCTTAGCTCCAGATATTATGAATTCTCCCATTGTACTTGGAGTATCAAGAAAATGTGAGCAGGAGGATGGTCACAATCCCTAGAGAACTGGGGCTTCTGACTTCTCCAGCCTGTGCAGAGCTCATCTTCTAACATCCAGAGTGGATTTTCCCTATGTGCCTGAAACTCTAAGAGGCAGGATCAGACTTTTTTCAGCTATGTAATTTTTGCACTGTAGCTAAATGTAAGGCCAAGATGTTTTACCTAGCTTTCTAATAAACAGAACACACTGGCATTTTCCCAAGTCCAGAAGTTTAACCACATATCCACTGATTTAGCCTGTTCTTTAAAAGAATAGAAGTCTCCTGTAAGCAGGTCCATGATCATTGAAAAGGGAAACACAATTATTTTTTTTTTCCACAGTAGTAGAGTATAGGTAATTTTCTCCAGAGAGGAAGGAAAATCATCAAAAATATTGAGCTACTATGCATGGATATGAAGATGATTGTAATTATTTCAAAGGATCTGCATTTTATCCTTATTGAACTTGTTTAGCTGCTGCCAGTCTGTATTATTTAAAGAAAACTGTGTACTAGCAAAAAAGGGAGTTGTCTGAGAAAATCATTGGGGAAGCAAGGTGAGAGGACTAGAAATCCAGTCCTGAAACAGAAACAGACAACAGCACTGGCCCAAACGATGCTGCTCTGAGGACACTCTAGCTCAAATGTATAAATCAGTTGTCAGCCATGTCTCTGCTTTACAAATTACATAAGTATGCATGATCATTGCATTGATTGCTCAGAATCTCAGACAACTGAATGCATAAAATTAATGATCAGGAAAATATGTGTTTATTCATTAAGTTATTAATGAAGTACAACATGAATCGTTTAATTTTAATTCCCATATGTTGTAAAAAGACCTGATAGAGATCTCTTGGAAGAGACCTGGAGTAAAGTCCAAGAGGGAAACAACAGAGTATGGAGAAAGTACCAAATATGACTTACTCATGGTCTTTCAGAAAAGTCACAATTTGCCTTCAGTGCATTTAAACCATACTCTTTTTAACTATATATTTAAAACAAACTGTTGCTGTTTTATTTTTTCAGGATAATTGCTATTGAGCTCAAAGCCAGCTTTATGTTCCAAGAATCACCATTTCTGTACATGCAATGCCAGAGGAATCATCTCATTTTAGGAGCGTTAGATGATCCTTTCTAGGTAACAGTTGTACAGTGATAAAAATGTCAGGCTCTGAGAATCAGTTACAGTGGAAAGGTAGCATGATTTCACATATATCAGTTTGGGAATGTGAACAGTAGTCTTATTATGCATCATCCTCAATAAATAGTATTATGCCATATCATATGGTTTATGTAAAATATGGAATATTTTAGGGTTAAGTTTAAAAAGCTAGTCTTCAGAAGCAAAGAACATTGCATATTAAAGTTCTTCCATAAATACTAGCTATTTTAGTCATCTCAAATTTGCAGTTTGCTTAAAATGATTTCAATTTTTTGGTACTGAACTCTTGGAAAACACTGTACATACAGAGAGATTTCATGGAAGTTCTACAGACATAAAAATTATTACTATAAGCTGAGACCAACATGTTGTGGTTTAGAAAGGCCACAGGGACAGTCCTTTGTTAAACACCTGGTGGGCTGAGGCAGGGACAGGGAGGGTTTCACTCACCGCTTAGGGTCATGGGCAAGAAACCGACACGACTTGGGAAGAACAAAAAAACAATTGAATTTATTAACTATTTACAACAAGAATCAAGACTGAGAGAAACTACATCTTAGAAAAGGCACTTCTCCCCCACCCCTCCCTTCTTCCCAAAGCCCAAAGGCTTTGTTCTGTACCTTCTCTCCCCCAGCGGTGCAGGGGGGCAGGGAATGGGGGGTGCAGTCAGTCCGCTGCTCCTTCCTCCTCAGGGGAGGGCTCCTCCCAGTCTTTCCCTGCGCCGGCGTGGGGTCCCTTCTCATGGGAGAGTCCTTCTCAAAAACTGCTCCGGCGTGAGTCCTTTTCCACATGGGGCCACAGACCCCCGACGACTGCCCAGCTCCGGCATGGGCTTCTCCATAATTCCTGTGTGGGGTCAACCATGGCTGCATCTTCTCATGGGCTGCAC
>NW_010105304.1:179080-179799 GCF_000699245.1 Pterocles gutturalis | reverse complement strand
TAATAATAATAATAATAATAATAATAGAAATATGTTGGTATGTAAAGACACACCCAGCAGAGAGTCCATAAACCACCAAAGCTCTTTTGGTGGAACGTGCCAAGGCTCTGCAGTCATTTGTTATGGGATGGGCTGAAGCAAAGCCTGATCGAACACACAAAAAAACCCAAAAAAACCAAACCAGTTACCACTTCCCTCAGTCCTGCCTGGTCACAGGTACGGAGCTGCCTGCTTCTGCAGGTCTCAATTGCTCTCTCTGGCAGCACAGCCCAAGAGGCGCATGGGGAGTTTCAGGCAACAGCCAATTTCCAGGCATGAGCTGGACACGCAGCCAAGTTCTACCAGCCATCCTTAATGGGAATGCTACCCCCCTCAGAATGACTTAATTCAAGTTTTATGTTACAAACATGCAATACCTCCCCCCTGGAGCACTACAGCATTTCTAACTCGGCTACTTTCTTCTTTGCTTTCTTCAGAAGAATAATGCAATTCAAAGGTATGTTTTGGGCTTGATGGACAGTTGTAGCTGGTAGTGACAACACCGCCAGCACCCCAGTCACCAGAAGCAAAGAGCGCTGCGAGAATAAATTCCAGAACCTCCAAGCATTTAATTTTGCATTTTCAGTGCACAGCATTCAACACTCAAACATGCTTTGAAAAAAGAAAAAAAAACAGATCTATTTCAAGCATGTAGATACAGAAGGAATCATCTCCCAATC
>NW_010105304.1:152817-179049 GCF_000699245.1 Pterocles gutturalis | reverse complement strand
GGGAAAGTAGGGTTTCATTTTTCAAAGAGCTCTAATTCCTGCTAACGTCTGAGTGCTGTGATCTTGGCTACAGTTCTCCACCCATCAGTACCTTACAGGAGAGGATAAATTTCCCTTTTTAAAAACTTACTGGATCCCTACTAGTACAAGAAAAAACAAGTAACTACTGACTTGGAAGCAGCGTATGGCTTTACCTGTCAATAATCCACCTTACCAGACCATGAATAGGGAATATACATTTCACAGAGCTCAAAAATATACATTACCTAAAATGACCATAATGGCACCTTTATGATAGTCCACTGTGGGTTGTGTTACCTATTTTGTCAGGATTCCAACCTTCCAGTGAGATTGTTTTATTTAAAAAACCTTTTCTAAAGCTCCCATCCAGCCAGGGGAATAAACGTATAAAAGAGCTTTATGATATTTCCGCTTGTTCTCCCTCCCTTGAAGAATATTTCTATGATCCAACTTCATCTGCATAATGGATTTGGAGCTCTTTATGACAAACACAGCAAACCTTCACATAACCCATGTGAGTGCCTGGCCCAGTCAGGGACACTGACACAAGGGATGGGCAAATTGTCAGCCAAAGGTCCTGTCTACTAATGTCCCCCAGCCCCCTATATTCCCTCCTGTCCTGTACTGGTTAAGCCACATCTCTCTTGCAAGCTTCTAATGTTATAGACTAATTATTATTAATAGTATATAGGCTTCTAATTATTATTAGACTTTTTTTTTCACTAGCTCTTACACGCCTCGGGTAGAACGAGCGCTTGGGTACAACACTGCCAAGGCAGTGGAAGAAGCTCTGAGATGAGCTGTCCTGGTGACAGCAGTGCAGTTTATTGCTTCTCAAACAAGGAGTGGGATGACAGGCTGCATTTAATCAACTTTCGAAGAAAGCCAAAAATCAGATGTCTGAAATATTAGTATCAAATACTTGGATCCTTTCCTCCTAGAGTAAGACAACATCCATTGGAGAAAATCTCACGGAGAAAACCAGAAACTCTGGAGGCAAATTCAGATGCTGATATGAGATGTACTCTGTCAATGTAGTGCTGAAGCAAGGAGCGGGCTGGCTCTGCGGCAGTTGTGTGTGGGTCAGACAGGGGCTGTTGTCAGACTCCTCCGGAGGAGCCTGTTCCTTCACCAGCCTTTGCAGGAAGCAGTGCAGGGATGTCTTGCCACGACAAACATTAATCACTGCATCCACTGATGGGTAAAGAGGGAAGGTCCGCAAGAAAGCAACACGAGAAACCCTCCATCAGGATCTAGTTCAGATGGGTGGGACCGAGACTCCACTGAAGAGCAAGAGGGAAAAATTATTTGTGCCCATGACTGTGGGCAGTAGGACGGTATCACAGGGCTCTCAACATGTGCATGCACCAGCCTCAGCATCAGCTCAGCTCTCCACCAGCTGCATTCAACACTCAAATGCATCACCTAAAGCTGTCTGGGTGGTTTTAATTTATCCTCTCAGTGCTCGTGCGTAATGCGTTTTTAACGGGGGGCAGCGCTGAAGGGGCAGAGGAGAGCGGTGCTGCGGGGTTTTTCCTAGAAGTCTCTCTCTTTCCTAGAACTCCGCCAGCGCCGGGGTAACGGCTCTAAGGGCTGCGCACGGGATTACCAGAAAAATCACAAAATGCTATTTGAACTTTCACATTTTGACACCACACAAAATTGGGTCACCAAAGTCCTTCTTGCATTCAGAGGGCAATGTTTGCAGAGGTAGTGAGAGAGGTTTAAGGAGATGAGGACACTTTTATACTGTGCACATTTTTATACTGCGCACATATGTGCACATTAAAGTAAAAAAAAAAAAAAATCCCTTGGGAGAGAGTGGAGAGAAAGAAAGGTGAAAAACGGTTAACGTGAGATCGAGTCGGTAATTGCAGGGAAATCACTGGGCAACTGTACAGAGGTTCCCTTGCCCCGCATTTACAGCTATGTCAGTCTGCCTCCCGCCCCGATGACACCTCACGCAGTGCTGCTCCATCAGCCACACTCTCTCAGCCAGTTATCGCTCCTGGGCAATAGCCCATGCTTTGGACCGTAGGTATTTCCACAGTGCCTTGTTTCCCTTGAGTAAAGATTAACCTTTTCCACAGGTGACCAATTCCACAGACAGTCCAGGTTTCCTGGCAGAACATTTTGACTTAAAATCCTTTATGGCATGCTTCCTGCGATTCTCCATCAACCCAAACAGGTACTAGATTCGTCCAATTTCAAAAATTGAGATTATGGAGCCCATATATAAGGCAAAGCAAGTGCTGCTGTTCATCAACCATTAACATCACACTACAAGGTATCTTTATTGCAATTGGGAAAACTCACCGTTACGGAGTGCATAAAGAGTTCAAGGGTTTTGTTTGCTTTGTTGTTGGGTTTTTTTTTTGTTGGTTTTTTTTTTTTGTTGTTTTTAATTATGGGTGTCTTCTAAACATTCTTTACTCAAACTTGGTTTCTGTAAGTCTCTGAGTCAGGACGATTTGATCACTTGGCTGTTTGTAGGCAGTGGGCAGCAGGGCACCAGCAAGACAGGGACAAGCCAGTTGAATCTTCTGGTATACTTTCAACCAAATGATCCCACTGACCATTTTTTTTCTCTAATAACCCTATAATTTCCCCTCCCTCTTTTTACTTATGCAGTCTATTGTGTCATTCAGGTTTTCTGAAGCTTTGCAGTAAAAGTGGAGCAAATATAACCTTATATTAAATCAATATATTCAGTGGTTATTTGATTATTTCCTTTGGCAATATCATATGTATTGGATCTAGGAGCTGTAAGCAAGAGGATGGCACTTCTTGTTTGGAAATGAAGAGCCATGTTGCATATTTAAAAAAAAAAAACATAATGAAACCTTCATTATAGAGACATATATCTCACCATCCATCATCTCCAAACACGCAGGCTTGGAAATGAAAACCTGCCTGCATTTAATTTGATGGGCTGAGCAAACAGCGTTCCTGTCCTGTCGGGGGGAGGGGAGTGGTACTTTATTTATTCACACGCCTAAAAACAGACAAGTAAATTTTGGAGCATCATTCCACCTTGAAATCCTGGAACCACTTACTCGAAAACAACCCCGAACCACGCACCCTTGTTTCCCGTTGCACCGAGGGCCCCATTGTTTGCTCCCATTAGCGCAGCAGGGCGGCTTTGCACCGCGCTCCCCTCCCAAGCTGTGCAGCATCTGCTCTGGGGGGTTATTTCCTTTTTTATTTATTTATTCCCCCAATTTTGTTTCTAATCTGGTTCTTTGTGGTTTCCTGGAGTCATCCTGACAAAGCCACATATTCTGTTCCTGTCCTTTATAGCACTGGAGGGCACTGCAGAACACATGAAATTTGTTTCTAATTTTACATCTGCCAAAAGCATTCCTGGGTTACAAATACACACCAGCAAAATTGGTAGGGCCTACCCCGCTAATGCCACAAGACAAACAAAGCCAAAATAAAATAAAAAAGACTAAAATACACCACAAATATTTTTGCACTTCTTTTAGCTTGTGAAACCTTTCCTTTTCCCCCTCCTTCTCCCACATTTTACCCAAGTTAATCTTTCTGGTATTACATATTTATCTGATCATATTTAGAAAAAAATAACTACAGTACAAGAAAATGAGAAGGAACAATTCAGTTTTTCCTCTTTTGCTAGTTCCGTACATAAGGAGACGGCGAGAAATACCTTCAGCCAGAAGCACGTGGAGGATCACTGCTTGCCCAGCATATCACTGAAACACTGAATATTTCAAGCAACTGGCCAAAATCCTGATGCTCCAAAACCAGTGCCACAGGGCTGAGGTTTAGGCTGCGCTTCGGTGTCTCACTGGTCCCTATCTGCTGCACTGAAGTTTCACCTACGTGTAAACAGCAGCTCCCAGCCCAGCTCAGACTTCATGACTGTAAATGTCAGCAGACCAACGAACACAACTCGGGTTTTATTTTCATTAGTAGTAGCACAGTGTCATGGTATTTCAATGCTCTGCAAGCGCTAATTAAAGACCTTGCCATAACGAACTTGAAAGAACATTTCAGAGCTGGATCCAGCCCTGCAGCTTGGGTTTATCAGATAAAATGTAACAGCACAGATATTCCAGCACTTCCTACAAACCACAGAGGCAACTCCGGCATTTTCACACTTGCAGAATTTTGCACTAGGTAAAAACACACAGCTCCTAACGGAGAACATCAGATCCTGCCTGGCCTGGCAGTGCCCACCAGCTGCCCACGGGCGCCCTGGCTGTGCAGCGCTGCTCTTAGGGAGCCGGGGCTGTAACTAGAGGCGTTTCCTCCCGCAGCCAGAGCAGGTCAGATGATCACAGGTGGGAGTCAGAGCAGTTGTCTCCATCTGATCCACAAAAGCCCATGTCACAAAGTTAAGAGTCAATTCTCTTTCCACTAAAATGCACTGGGCAAAACTTATCCCAAACTACACAAAATTCATCAACTTGTGCGTGATTCTCATTCAAAACTTCAACTGTTCCCCCCAAATTTCCCTGGATACCGGAGAACGTGATCCAACATCTCCATTTAGGACCAGATCTGAAGAGTGTGCTGCCTTTCAGATTGCATTACAGAATTTTTACAGGGCTGAACTGAAAACACATTTTTTTCTGTTGTGTTTGGCCCTTCATGTTCTAACTTCCCCAGTGATCGCTCTCGGTGAGAAATTTCAGCTATGCAGACCTGCTACAGACTAATCTGCCCGCGTCCGCACATGCACAGCGTATCTTGTACTGTACAAATGTCTTTTCCAGTATGGATTATGGGCTAATAAGCTATATGGTTCTGCAAATCTTCCTGGCCTTTACTTTTTAGCTGTTATATAAGAGTCATATTTCCTAAAAGGAGAAACATATGGATTGTATCTATCCAGCACTAGATGATCTAGGCTGCTGTTGAAACATATTTGGAGAAAAACAAAGCCATCTATGTGAGAGGAATTGATTTTGGGGCAGCAGTTCTCCTGTGTGGAGTGAAAAATATTAAAGGGAAAAAATTAAAAAGGGTTCGTGTTGGAAAAAGTTGACCCTACACATTCACTGTTCATGGTTTTATATCCGTTAAAAAATATTTTCATTGAACTTCTAAGATTCTGAAGTGAAAAAGATATTTCAAAATTCCTTATTTGGAAAATACTTAAGGCTTTTGGGAAATGGAACTTTCTGCTTGAAACAGTTCAAAACATTTCACCTAAAGCATTTCCCTTCAGTCACCATTGCATTTCCAGTTATTTTACACATTGTTTACTGTAAATACTAGGGAAAAAACCCCAAGCAACCCCCAAGCAAGTCTAGTTCTAGTCTCCAAAAGACACATTTTAAAAAGATGCAAATACCAAGACTTTAATCTTAAGTTTTATCAGTAACTACCCATTATATGCAAAGCTTCACTGGCTTAAACTTTTATCCTAACTTTGACATAAATATATGCCCTTCTGCTAACTATTCATCTCAATTTTCTTATCCGTAGCACAGGGATAATAATGCTGGCTATACATGCCTCAGTGGAGGGGATTAGTTGGTATCTACATGGATCCTGCCCGTATAAAGCACAATGATTATTGCCTGAGTGTGGATATCTCCTCCACTAGCCTTGAAAAGTATCATATGCCTTCTGGCCTCAAAATTAAAAAAATAACTTCAGTATTTAAAATATTTCAATTTTGCTATGCCAGAAAGAAGATCTACAGTCAACCAGGAAATTTTTAGAGGGGGCCGGAGCATCCTAAGGAGACGATCACAGATTATGAGTCCAGATACACAAGTTGCTTCATTTCTCAAGTGATCAGTGCCAGACCGCCAGCACACAAAGCAGTATGTTTGCCGTATTTCAGTGATATCACAATAGCCAGTCCTGTCAGTTAAAAAAAAAAAAGGTAAAAAACGAAACAAACAAACAAACATTTCCCTCCATACTTGCCTACTCGTCCTACTTACTCCATCTCTTCTCTAACAATTTGTTTACAAATTATATCTAATTTTTTTAATAACATGCAAGTTATCACATTCTGTATTTTTACATCCGCAGCTGGAGTTTCAGCCTTAATTCTGGTTGCCCAGCTTTTTGACAGTTTATGGCAGGAATGTGATGTGAAATATATATATTTTTTATTGATAAAGATAAACATGATTTGTAAGATGAGTCAAATTAACAATCAATTACACACTAATGGGCTCTAATCAATACATTAATTTAACTAAAAGGGGAGGAAGAGGAGGAAGGACTGAAGAGTAATTTAAAATAGCAGGACTGTTCTGCTAGTATAAAAAAACCAGCATATAAAATAAAACTGAGCAGCCCTTTGTGGAAGAATGCAATATCCTCTCTCTCGTTCTCTCACCTTGTTTCTCTGTATGATGTGGCGTGTGTTTATTAAAGAATAAAAGAGCAATTATTACATTTCCAGCAGATTGCAGGGCTTCGGCTGGCATGGCAGCAGCAGTACAGCAGTGTTTGCTCTCTAGTGTTGCTGGAGGTGTGCGGCATCCGGCAGCCGCCACACAGCCCGGCTGCGCTACCAGCTGCTCCCGCTTAAAACACAGCCCAAACCCTAAAGAATTCCCTTGCTGTCTTCTGGGTGGTAAGGAAATCTCAATTATGCACACAAGGGATGTGGTTAGGGGAAAAAAGGAGAAAGAATGTTTAAATTGTATACGTAAACTGTTTTGTTTTACAAGCTGGAGTAAATCAGCACATTTGTAGGCCATATTTATCTGATCCACTGAATAATAATCTCTCTCAATGAACACCATTGATGTGGCATTTATGCCACTGCAAAACATAACCAATCCCTTAAATTCAATTAAAGCATTAGCGAAAAAATAAGAATTTTTGCTTCCAGGCAAGTCACTAGTGCAGAATGGCACAAATCTCTGCCACGCTGCTGCCAGGCGTCGAGACGAGAGAAGACGCTGGGAACAGAGGTGAATGCAGAATCCCCCCTGCTCGCTCTGCCTTCTGAATTCAGTCCTCGCTCACAGCCACCTAACATTAACAGAGGTGCCATGGTCAAAAAATAAACCAACCAACCCCCCCTCACAAAGGGATCAAGATGGGAATCCACTGCTTTTAGCACCAGTTTCTTAATGGGAGGCACAGTCCTGCAGGCTGATGCTAACGGAGCCTCGCACGGACTCTGGTGAGAATTTGGGTATAAACAGGGGGCACAAGCAGACGAGCAGCTCCATCACCTGGGCTTGCTTTGGATGACATAGCTCAAGGCTTGTACGCACAGCCGTTCTTGCTGGTGTAACACAGCGCCTTTGTGCTCCTAAGCCTTGTTACACATACAGAGAGCGAAAAAGGAGATGGTCTCAACTCATGCCAAGTAATTCCAAGAAAATTCAAACAGAAGCAATGGGCCTGTTACAACAGCCCACAAAGTTGCCATCTCCTAGAAAAAACTTAGAGAGAAAAGGCAGCAAGTGCATGTTGCAGGCTATGCTCTGGTAGGGAGAGCGCTTGCAAATCACAGCTAGTCTTAGGTAAATTAGGAGAAATACAAGTGAAGCTACTCCTGTTTGCTAACATTAACTCTCATGTCCAAGATTTCAGCACAATAATACAGCATGTTCTCTACATTTCTCAGACCCTTCACAAACACCAAGTTTCTTGCCAGAATACCACTGCAGAGATGCCCAAGCACAAGTCTCCCCCTGAGAGCAGAACTGCCCAGTGTGCACATACCAGCTGCTATTAGGGGTGAAACAGCTACAACTGCCTGGGTTTCATTAGATGTAATCAAATATTCAGTTAATATCCAATGTATACCTAAAATCAGCTCGGTCTTAGGCAGCTTTCCCCAATATATGCACAGCTGCTGGAAATGCATGACTTCATTAATATTTGCTTCAGAAAAGATCTAATTCACTTTGGCTGTGTTTATGTGCTTTCTACAACTACAGCAATAAATCAGTGTGCTGGGAAGACTGTGTCACAGAAAAGGCAAATCTTAGGTGGGTATTAAACAACACTCATTCGGAATGAAATCTGAACTTGTGAAATTGAAGATTAGATGAAAAAAGCTACTAATCTAGATGGTGAGAACAATATGATGTTAGAACTACAGATATTCAAGATATTAGTTTTGCTTAAGTGCAGCCAGAAACTATTCACAGCAAGATATTCACAGCCAGTTTGCTTAGAAAAACTGAAAATAATTTTACTCAGTAGTAGCAATTGTCCCTATACACAAACACAGCATTTTTTATGAGTCACTTCAATTGTTTGCTGACAACAGGCAATCAGATTCACAAACTAAATTTAGCAACTGGTGGCTTAGTTTGAATTAACTTCTCTTGTTAGTTACATTATTCTAAAAGGTACTGAAACCCACACAGACTTACAACCACACAAGCAAAACAGGCTCTGCCATCATCATGTTGACAGTGGATCAACCTCTGGCTGTGCTGGGTAACACCCTGCCTTGCTCCAGCTCTGCTCACAGGCACATTTTACATAAGTTGTTTTCATAACTAAAAATATGAGGGTTTTATAAGCAGGGAGGAGAAGCCTCTTGTTTTGTTTGGTTTACTGCTTGACCTATGGAGCATTATTCTGATTTCTGTGACACTGGATAAACTTCATTGGTGTCAGTAAACTCTGAACCTGTAGGCATAAGTATTTTCAAAATAATCTCTCTGTATGGAAAGTGAGACCAGTTAGGATCAAGCAGAACACTGTGACATAAAATTAATGCATCTATTAAAAAACATCTCCAATTAGCAGGAGAAAGCATTTCCAATCTACTGTTTGAAAGCAATTTACCCATGTAAGTTTAAAGAGAATTAACTTTTCCTGAATACTCTTTTATTTACTAATGTATATTTGCACTTCTGCTAAATGTATTAAGCTTTTTTGAGTTTACCTGAAAGACAGGTTTTTGCAACAGCTCAGCCCCTAGCAAGCAGCTCAAACTCTAGCAGCAGCCAGGGTTCTAACACCTTCCTCCACAGTGCCTGAAACCCCCCCCCTCCCCCTGCCCCGGTTTATTTTCAGGTAAGGAAGGTCACAAACAGCCTTGTGTATATCTACTGCATCACTGGAAAGTTAAATAACCAGATGCGATCGCTCCCTGCACACCTTAGCTAGGTACCTGGGATATGCTGGTTATTTTTCCCAAATCCATTAGTACTGGGCAACGCTGCTTTTAAACACTTTTATCATTAATCCCTGCTGGTATCTGTCTCCCCACTTGTATACTCCGACAGTCTCCGTGCCTTGCAAGCGTTATCTCAACATCTCTAAAATGTCAGGAGCATCTTTGCCTGCTGTTTATGATGAAGATTTATCCAGTTTCACTTTATGAAGCGGGGCACAGCTAAGCTTGGGGCCAGCAGCAGAGGAGGACTCCAGAGCTCAGGAGTAACAGATCCCAGGTAGGAGGCTTCAGCTAAAGCCCAGCAGAGCAGCTGCGTTATTCTGCAGCTCCCTCTACTTGCTGCATCCCATCATGGCAGCGTGACAATTTGCCTCTGCAACCTCCCAATCACTCTCTCATAGGTCAGATCATAAGATCAATATAAACAAGAAAAAAAGAGACATACTCTTGTAAGAAAAGCCAGGAAGTTCAAAGTTACAGCTGACAGTCTGGATTTAACTCTGACTGATTTGGGAAACAAAACAAAGGCAGAGTGGTGACACGAATCAGGGATGAAGTGTCAGACTGTAAAGCACTTGGTTTTTATCAATCTAAGTCAAGCCCTCACAATGATTAACCCCAAATTTCTCACATTACATAGAAAAAAAAATAAAAGGGAAGAAATAATGATTTCATAAATGTTTACACAAGAGAGCTCCACAGCTCTCAAATGAACACATTCATATTTTAGCCACTCAAAAAAATCAGAGCTGTGCATGAGAGACATTCCTCCACTTGTGACGACACCCAAACAATGTTGCTTACAGCGACAGACCCGCGGTTCCCTTCCAGTTGCATGATTTGCATGAGCATACAGTGCCTTTCACAAGTACAACCAAAACAGGAAGGTACCGGCAAGTCAGGGAGAGAGGATCAAACCCCACACTGCGCAACAGCCACAGCAGAGAAGGGCCAGCTCTTCAAATACGGAAATTAGCATCAGTGATAGATGCCTCAGTGGGCGTACGCCACTTCCCCTGATCCCTGCCACCAAGCCCACCAGCGGAAAACACTCCCCTTACTGTTGCTCTGACAAAGCACCAGATGATCAGAAGTTTAGGGTTAAATTACTGCACTAGGATTTCAGGGAAAGCCTGGCTGAGATCACCAAGTTTAGAATCAGCTCCCTTATTAATTGCCTGCATGAGTGCAGCAGCTCTGCACATGCACTAACAGCGCTCGGGATGCCCAGCGGTCTCCGAGCACAACCCTGGCACCCCGTGTGCGCTGCGGCCGCACCAGCGCAGGTGAGGGATCTCACCGGGCTTACGAGTTACAACTCACTGTGTTCAAGTGGTGATTCCACCCAAAACCACATCCTCGAACTTTCCAAAAACACAGACACAGATCCCTACAGCTGAATTTGTTATTTGGTTTTGCAGAGGTAGCTTCTGGGCATTTCACAAACATTTGGATCATCTATTAATTACTTAGCAAATAAACTACTTTACTATATTGATAGGAGGAGGAAAAAATTATACAAGTTTTTAATGCAGCTGCCTCAATTTCACATGGTTAAAGGAATCTCCTGAAAGAGTCCATTGAGTTTCATGACTCAATGAATATTTATATTGTTTTAAAGAAAAAGAGAACTTGAGAGCCTTGTTTTGCAAGATTAAGCAACAAATGTCTTATATTTCAAATGAACTGCTAAGACTTAATCCTGCAATTCTTTTCTAATCCGAGCAGTCCTAAGGACTACCCTGAGATCAAGGACTCCTGACAGGAGTGTGTTTGCAGGGTCAGGGCTTTCATCTGTGCAGAATGCATGCAGCCAGCTGCCAGGTGAACTCATTTTGCCTAATTTCTAATCCACTTGAGTATCCTGGGTTTGAAAGTTCAGATAAAAATAAGACTTAAAAAAGAAAATAATCAAACTTTATTGAATTTCTTTTCCACTTAGACAATGAAATAGCAATGGAGAAGATGAAAAACGTGTTCAATGAGAATGCGATGAAACATGTAATAGGACCCAGAAATGGGGGTGCTGCTCTTGAGAGCAAAGCAAGTATGAATTGCCCCCGTTATACATTTCCCCCTTAAACAGAACATAGGTATCCATGCCCACTCACGCACGCATATGTGAAATTCCATTGGCCTATGCAGGACCTGTCAATAGGCTCCTTCCCTGCCACAACACCAATACTTTTTTGCTCCTGCTGTTACAGCAGACCTTCCAGAAAAGGCGCAATGCAGCTGTGAAGGACAGGGCTCTTGTGCCCTTCACTTGGGTTTTCCTTACGGGCATCAGGGTGCAGGCAAGATGTGAGCAAAGGAAGAAACTAAGCAGCTGTACCAATTTCCACCTTTGTTTCTACAACAAGCAGCAATCATGCGGCATCGGTTAGGCCCAGGAGCCCTCCAAGGAGGATGAGAGCACCTCATGAGGATCTGGGAACACCTTCATTTACACACTCAACCCCTATGGAAACAGGCACAAGCCTATCTCTGACATCAGCCATCAAGCTCCCCCCAGCCAGCAGCTTAACAGCAGGCTCTGCCACACCAGCCCCCCCAGAGGTGCTGCCTCCATTTCCCCCCACCACCCCGTGGCCCCACAGTAGGGTTCTGCCCCCGCAATGCTGGTGAAAGAACAAGGCAGCACAAGCATCTCTGAGAATAGACTCATACAGAAATAAAGCTTTGTAAAAGGACTGCAAAGCCTTACCTGGGGAGGGTGGCAGCAGGGGCAGCTCACAGGACCCTGGGCATGGCTGATGGGGACAGCCCCTTACAGCTCTCAGAGCTGCCCCAGCTCCAGGTGTGTTAGTGTACTGCTACTCATCAGACTTTTTTTTTTTTTTTTTTGACACTTCATCTCAAATTTGTTGTCCCAGCTACAACATTTTATTTTAAACCCAACATTTGTATATTCCTATCAGTTCACCTACTTCTTCCTAAATTGAAATAAAAAGTATGTAATAAAGAGGCTTTTATAGGTTTTGGTCACTGTTAGAAAACTTGATTATTTGAAAGCTTTGCTCTGAATTTAAATCATTACAACTGTTATGAAATCAAGAGAACTGTGATAATTTCTAAGGTTTTTGTGTTCCTTGGTCCTTTGAAATGTGAGGAATTCATAGGCTGCTTAGTCTGAACACAGCACCTGAGCCTGTGAGTGCTGCTCCTCCACCCACAGGCTTCTACTCAACACAAGAGCTGCGACTGCAGCTGGGTCACAGGGTAAATTCATTAATTAGAGTACCTAATAAATTGTTATTGATATTGTTCAGTTGTTTGTCACCACCCAAAATGGTCAATAATGTCAACAACAGAAAAAAGAACGTGGCAAAAGCCAAGCTAAGCTCACATAAATTAGCTGAGGAAAAAGCACAGATGAAGATAGTGGCAGCTGAGGAGTGAACGAAGGGGGGAGTGAAGAGGTGGTCAGAGGATTTCTGTGCCCTGAAATACTACATGCAGCTAATATCTCCAATGGCACTTCACAGGGTCCCGCTCAGCAGTAGCAGGAGGGAGCAGGCATTGCCTTTTCCCCTTAGCCACCTGCATAAGAAGCCAGTATTTACTGTGAGCTGAAGAGAACTCGGCAATACCCTGGGTAGGCTAGACTCCTCTTGGTGTGAGTAAAATGAAGAACTTGGTGCAGACGGAAGACATTTTTCCATTTAATTTTGCAGATGTGGATGGAAGGGGAATGCTCCTTTGGAACATCAAAGCCTTTCATTAATATATGTTATTTTGTCTGCAGTCTAAGAAGTTTAAAATGATCATTTTGGGAAGGCTTCATCTTTTTTTTTTTTTTTGCTTTTCTTTAAAAGTGTTTTCTATGAAATAAGAATCCAGATGCTGACACTGAAATTAAACATTGATTTTAATGATATATATTCATAGGTCAAAAATAATTTCCCCCCATAACCCACTTCACTATTTTAAACCAGTTTTTCACTCTAAACTAGAATTGCACAAATTCTTTATACTGCTGATGAGCAAGACAAAACCCAGTTTTCAGCCAGCAGCAGCAAAGAGTTGCAATTCAAACTGTTGCCCTTTTTCAACAAGGAGTGTGACACCTACATCTGCTTTTATTTAATATTCCATCTTCCTCCACATCCACTTGAGGTGGTTCTTATACTGAAGTTGTGCCAAGCAACTCATGTCGCAAGTAAAAAGCCTGTCTGATGGACGCTGCCGTTCCTTCTTGCCTCGCTTCCACTAGTGTGGCCTGAAACGGAGCCTGTTGAGAGACCCAGCACTCCTGGACTGGTTCAGGTCTGAGCCCTGGAAGGTTTGTTTCTCGCTGTAGTATTTGAGTGCTTTCCACTGGCACAGTTAACGGTAATGAGAAGCAGGGAGGGGAGTCAGTCCCAGGGCTGCCGGGAGCTGGGGCAGCCGCTCCTACAGGACTTTCAAATTTTGCAGCAACAGGCAATATCACTGCCTAATTTTATACAATTGAAAATTACCACAAACAACATTGGTATAAAAAAAAAAAAGTGATTTATGCATGTTAAGTTTACCAAGAGGAGGTTTTCTCCCCCATCAGTTGCATTCCTTATGGCTCCCAGTAGGAAACGATCTTTCATGGGCAGAACTAGAACAGCCTGTCATAATCACTCGTACCTAATGATGGATATTTATTGCTGTCACCAGAGACTTAAGGTCTAACAATCCCATCATACAAAAATCAAAAAAAGAATGTAATGACTTCACTGATCCATTGCTGCTAAATCTGAAGTACGTGGAGAATTTGGATTAATTCACACATTAAAATTGATAAAATATGTTGGACTGACCTTGGTGGCTGCAGCGTGGAATATCTGGAATACTGAATGTACACACAGGCATGCACTTGATCACAATTTCTCTAACTCGCTGCAAGTTTGCTTCAGTTTGTTTCCACTGAGCTGATGCAAAGTTCATAACTGTGTTAAATGGGAAGATCATTAGCCAAACATTGTGCATTTGCACTACAAATACAGCCAAAGTTTTGGGGGCCTCAAGTTATTCTGAGTTGAGAGTTGATTTTAGGTGACAGCTTATTTTGTCCTGTGGACAGCCAATGGTGTGCCTAGATCCATTTGAAAAGCTTTAACTCCATTATACACATAGACAAGACATTTTTTTTATCCCCTGAAATTTCAGGATGCACCAAAAAGACTTTCTACACTCTTAGCTGTGGCAAGGATTATCCACTAATTTGGGGAGTTTTGATGCATGGAACTCAAAGGACTTTGGATCACGGCAATAATTTACTGTACAAATCAGCGACTTAGGTGGGCTTGCACTCAATTTTCCGTTGGTCCAGTGACGTTAGGCCCTGAAACACAGACACAGCTCTCACTCCCTGTCATCTCTTTAGGAGCAGAGCAATGCGTGAACTCTTTTCATCCTTTTACCATACATGTCATTCCCTTTTATCTCTAGGAAAATAGTTTCCTGTTATTTTTAGCTCACATCACAGCTTCATTCTTCAAAAAAAACAGTCTACACCGTTTCTTAGTAGTCCCCAAACTTAATTTCCTGGGCTGCAAAAGAAAGCTGAAAAAGGTGAAAACGCCACTGACTTTTGATCTGTTTTAGTTAAGAGCATGCCAGACTTCTCAGATCCAGTTCATAGTCCTCTTTTAAGTACCTAAAGGTAAAGGATGCAAGTCACAGCTATGTCAGAACATGCTTTGCCCACCTCCTCTCCCCCCCCAAACCATTTCTGACCCCGCTTTGGGAGACCATATTGAAAACAGTGAAAATATAACCCTGCTAAAAACATGAATCAAAAAGTTACTGCTTGTGGACATGTTTTTAAAATTGCTTAGCTGCATGGAAGTCCCTTTAGTGCTCGAAGGACTTTAATAAAATTGATTTTCTGAGTATAGCCTTTTAGCAGCTACTGTATAAGCTTGAAATATGAACCCTTCATTGTTGAAAGTGTTTCATTTTTGCCCTGTAACTAATGATCAAGGGAAAGAATGTGTTCAGAATTCTCCATGGTTGCCATTTTCATAATTAAATCATGCTAATAATAAAGCTTTGCAGACTTTAAACAAACTAGCACTGGAGTGGAATGTGGTTTGCGGTGTTTCATTTAGAGACCTCTGCAATTAGCCCTTAATGAATAAGCATACCACAGCGCTAAGTAAGACATCTCTCTGAACTGGTTATTTACCAAAGCACAAAACTGTGACATTTTCATTCCAAAGACTGAAAATTATTCTCCAGATTTCTTCTGAAGGGCTCTTAAGTAATTTGGGGAGTTAAAGCCCATTAATTGTCTTTAATGCCCGATGTGTAACGCCAGCAATACCGAGCTGTGTCTCCATTGTTTATCCTAAGTACAATGGCTCAAAAATAAGCAGCAGAGACAGTAAGACGCATGTAGCTGAATCTGAGCTGCATACATTGCTGCTAGTACACATCTGCCATTTTTGGTAAGCTCTACAGAACTCTGAAATACTACAATCACATTCATTGCAGAAACATAGCTGCAGGTTATACTTTTCCCTCCCATACTGTATAAATACTTAAACTAAGACTCACCTTAAAAGATTCTTTCATATATTTGCTCATTAATAAAATATCTTTTTTTAAAACAACCCAAGACATACACTCAGGACATTTTATGGGAGCGCAAAGCTGGCAATGATGCTGATGTGCATCAGCGAGGAACCCAGCCCCTTGTGACTGAACACACAGAATTAGGAGATTCGGGTTAGTTCACTGACTGCTTTTCTTACAAATGTAACACACTGCCTATAGGAGGGAGTCATTATTTTCTGACAAAACTCATTTCAGCATCTAATGAACCAGATGTAGTGGACTCTCAAACCCATGCTTTGGCTCACGTAGCACAGCAGGGAATAGGATCGTGGGACTTTTTCCATGGACTTCAGCGGGGATTGGATCTGGCCCTAGAAAGAGAAGTGCGTTGACTACCGATAAAAGGGAGTCTCCAGAACAGACAGACGATCCAACAGACTGTCAGGAGACTGTTCTCTCATATAGCTATCAGAGGCAACAGGAAGATAATAGGGTATCTCCAAAAGTAACTCTGCTGCAGCCTAGGCTATCAAACCCAAGTTTTTCTAAGCTGCGCTTTCCTGACAGTATCACAGCCACTACTGATCATCTAAGTGTGTTTTCCTGTCTCTCAAATATTTGGGTAGGCAACTTTGTACTATCACATTTCAGTTCTACTTGAGAACTTTTTTTCTCCTTTGTACATAGTCATCTTTATTTTCTTTTGTAAAGAAAGACAAGAAGAGCAGGAAAAAAGTTGGTGTACATAAAAATATTAGAGCCTCTGATATCTTTTAGACTCCCTTCCATAACAACCTGACACAAATCTTTTCCAAAAAAGAAATATAAGATAAAGACATGGGGGAATATGAAATATGGAAAAGATTTAGACATGCAATCTCCAGAACCACAAATAACAGACAACAGTTTTGTGCAGTTTGCAGCAATTCTGGTGGCAATGCTTGTTACAGAAACACTGCAAATGCTAAACTGGACCCACACAGAAGTTTGCCACGTCCTGAGCCCTCCCTGTGCTAGCGGTCAGCCCAAGTTGGTCAGCCTGCACAGACAGGTATGGCAAATACTAACAGAGATATGGAATTACCTGTCCAGGTACTTTCTACTTAGAAAATGTGAGACCACAGGGTCTCTAGAGCCACTGCTGCCTCTACAAAATACGTTAAGGACCTGCTTTCAAAATCTGATCAGGCTGCATTACCCATACAAAAGAAGGGATGCTAAATACACCGTGCGATGGGAGAAACTGGAAAAAATAGGTATGAAGGGACACAGTGCAGCTCATGGTGCAGAGACACCCCAGTGCCTCAGTATAAATGAGCTCAGGTCCAGCAGGGCTTAATTAGCTTCAGCTCACCGCTGGCAGCAGGATAGTTATGTTCACATCATGACTGTCCAGCTCAGTTGGACATGACCTGGCTCTTTAGAGAGCCAGCTCAGATACCTCTGTGTCTGTAGCACCATTCATCTGAAACTCACACAGTTAACTCATGGATTACTAAATCTGGGCCGTAGTTGGACTTCTTGTTTCAACTATTCCTCTTGGAAGTTGCTGAACTTCATTCCTCAGGCAGAAATTGCCTGCTTTAAGTTTAAATCTATACCTGGCCATCTTATATCCATTTATTACCCTGCTGGAGCTGCCCCTTAACTAGTCTTCTCCCTTTTCTCTGGTGTTTATATTCCTGATATGTTTGAATACAGAAAACTTAAACCACATTTGTTCAATGCAGACTCATGCTCTGAAGCACACATTCATGTTGCCCACTGCATTAAAAAAAAAAAAAAAACACCAACCCTTCCTGTTACAACTCTGGCTATTTTTGTTTTTAAAAACGGTGTTTTATGCTTAATGTTGGGACAACAAGCTCCATGGACTTCTTTTGGGAAAATGTGAAAAATTATTTGCTGTTCTCTGTTTTCTTCTTAAAAATCTCAGCTTAAAAGCACTCAGTGTTAGATTCTCTACCTAGAAGCATATGGAAATGATGCCCTATAGCCCACACACCAAGCAATGGGTCATCTTTGAAAAACTGGCAACATTGCAATGGATAAACCTACTTTATAACAAGGGGCACCATACCCAGTGATGACAGGGACAGTGTCCTGGCAATCTAGATGTCATTTCCCAGGCATGAGCAGTTGGTATGTGGCTAAGATAACACATCCTATCCTGCCAGGTGAGAAGCATCTTGTCAAAATCACACCCAAAGTCATTGTGAGCAGTCTTGTCTAACAGGGCCAGGCAGCAGATGGATCTGAAGAGCTCTTTCATGCTCATCTTAGTCCTACCATTTCGTTGATCCAATAGATCCTGGGTGTCAGCAGGCTTGGGATCGAGACTGTCTTGGGAACAGTACTTTTAATCATGGTGCAGCTATTTCCAGGACTATTACCAGAAAACTGATTCAGTCATTATACCTCCAGGTGCTTTTCAAAATCTGTGAAAGAAAGGAATAGATTTTGGGAGGTAATGAAAACTTAGAACTGGAAAGTAACATTCCCATCATAAAACTAGTACAGTGTGGACAGAAACTTTTACACACACCTCTTCCAGGCTTGCCAAAGTCCAGCCCCGACAGCCAGACAGCAGCTCGTACAGCCTGCTTGGGACAGCCTGTCAAAGCTGCACTGATGTGAACTTCCATGTGTCTCCTGGGCAAAACTGGTATCCTTAAACTGGAACCCCAAAAATGAGTGAGGTGGCAACATGTTCTATTTATACCAAGGTCGTACCTTGGTAGCAGTATAGCTGTTCTACTTATTTTTATTCCAAGAGGAGTCCCATGAATGCCTAAAACTATTCCTCTGTTCTATGACTGATCGTGCAAAGCAGCAAGAGGCAGCAACCTCTAAAGTAACTTCTTCTTCATCCCAGTTATAATGTACAGACTCTTTTCTATTTAAACTTTATACATCAGATTAAAACATTTAGCACATAGAAACGGGACAAGCAGAAGGGCTTTTCTTAAAAAGAAACCTCATACAGTTATTCATAAAGCAAATCAATTGAAGCAGGCAAAGAGAATACACCTTAGATGGGCCCGGGTGAAAAAAGGAGTGGTAATACATTATGTTCATTAAAGCAATAAAAATTAAATTTAATACAAAGTACCTGAGACAAAACCCCAAAACTATTAACCCCAAAGCCACTAACTATTCATTAGCCAAGTCAGTTTTGCATCCCATTATGATTCACAATGTGTAAATTCCCATTGAAATTGATTTAGTAAACCAGCTCTTTGATGGGCCTGAAATTAAAAGGATAGAAGAAAAGATACAACTAATTGAAGAACATAATTTGATGCTTGTACAGAGTGTGAAATTTACTGAGAGCAGACTGGAGCTTTAATTAAAGACAATGGGCCAAATTCACACCTGGGATAATGATTGAGGAATTTTGCTAAGGTCAGAAGAATTGTGGTCACTCATGGCCGGCCCGAATGCAGCTCCTGGTAGGAATCCATTCTAAAAAGGATCTAGGGAAAACAGCCTTAAAAAAAAAAAAAAAAAAAGGAAAAGAAAAGGAAAGGGAAAAGAGGGAAAGGGAAAGGGAAAAAAGAGAAGCATGTATTTCGCTGTCTGGAAGTTAGCCTGACTAGGTTCAACCCTGGGGACAAAATATTAGCTGAGGACACTCCTGCCTGTACTCCCAGATTAAGAATGATGAGAAAAGCTGAAGCTTCACAGAAGTGCCAAGAAAGACACGTCTTTTGCGTTGGGAGCAGAGAAATAAGACACATGGTAAACCAGAGCTTTTTGAATGAGGTCTTTCCATTCACATATCAGGGATGTTCAGGATGTTTGAAACAATTTCATAACTTCTGTTTTGTCTTGTAAAATGAAGCATTTGAGCACAGAAAGTTTCACAATTGCTTTGAACGAACATTTCTTAGAATACTCATACTTAAGAATCTGATACTTTCATCAATCATTTGGATTTTGTTCTCTGAAAGGTCTCACCTTTATGAAACAAAGAACAGCTGCAGAAAGGATGATGTTCCGCACATTTTTGTAGAAGAGTATACATCAGGACATGAAGACATTTGACGTTATTTTCCAAAGAATGTTAGGACTAAGGACAATATTCTAATTAGCAATTTTAGAGTATGAAGGCCAGGATTAAAAATTATATTCGGGCTGCTTTCTTACTGAGAAAGAGAGGCTTAAGCCACACACGTTCATTTCAACGTATAGCTGCTTTGATGAGCTGATTTGGATTCAGTTTTGCCCACATGACTTGAGCACTGACAACAGAGTGTGCAACAGGCTTTAAGCAGGACAAAGAGCGATCTGTGGTCGTATAAACATGCTCTTTAACTGCCCTGTACAGCTTTAAAATACACAGCTAAGTCTACAGAAACAGGAGCTTAAAAGTTGGAGTATTTGGAGCACAGCTCACTGACCCGCAGTCTTTCTTGTGTCGATCTGTGCTGACATGGATGCGTTTCTACCTTTATCTGCTGGCGAGGACTCCCATCTCCTCAGTGAAGGAAGGTATTCTTATCCAGAAGGTATCACCAAAGTTAGGAAGGGGCTGAAAGGCAGTCAAATTCCATACTAAGCAATATCTGTTTGAGCTCCATCAACAACACACACATAAAAGCTGTTGTGTAGGAGCAAATAAGAAAAGTTGAATTCTTTGCCTAGTGTAATTCACTTCATTTATTGACTTTTTTCCCTTTCATTTGTCAGTGGTTCTGAGATGCCTGGCATTCAGGATGATTTGTAATGTAAATTATATAATTGTAGTTTCACATATTTTAACATCAAATGGAATGATTGACTACAGAATTTGAGCTGTCTACAGGTGGGGGTCAATTATCATCTGAATAATCACACTGCCACACAAGAATAGCGTGGCCATGGAGTGTGACATATTTTTATCTCTATGCATTTCAATGAAGTCAGGCTGGTACATAAAAGGTTATCACCTAGGAAACATATTTTCCTAAGCACAAGTTAAACATGCAAGCAAGATCAGCATAGATATTCAATTTAGCCAGTCAACCCTAACCTATTAATATTTTAACAAAATCCAGTGAGGATAATTTTTTTTCTTTGATCCCATTTCATTTGAGCAGCCTGGAAAGGGAAGAAAAATTAAAAACAAAATAGTCAGGCATACAGAATGAGGTTATGTATTAAGTGGGCTATTTAATGTTTTTGGCATATTATAGCCCTGGGGAAAGTGTGGATGGATTTAACAATCAAGATCTGTGTTCCCTGGGCCCACAAAGTTCGAGAAACATAAAATAATCTATACTTCCAAGCTGACAAACCTTACCTGACACTCTGCTTCATCTCACTGGGACTCTCTAGCTCAGCATTAATCATATGTTACAGGGAGTAAAAAGAAAAGTAAATCACACTAAGCTGGAAAGTGAGATGGAAGGTCTTTGGGCAAAGCTTTTAATCAATAATATGTGGGATAATAACCAGGAGCTATTGTTTGAATCTTCAGATATGAAAAGGTAGCAATGCAAAACACAAAGCAACTACAAACTGCTGCCACTTCAAAGGAGTCTGATGCAAACAAAAACAGGTTGGTGTGTCCGAAACCCCACCTTCTCCCCCCTGCCCCTTCCCAGCCCATTAGCAAAATTCTGTATTCACGGCTCACCAGTATTTTGATCTAACTCCAAAACTGCAATTAAAAATGTTTATCTGATCCTAGAGATAGATTCGGAGGATGCAGCAGTATCATGTGCATTAAATTTTGGGTGCCTCATATTTGGGTGTCTCATAGTATATCCTTTGCTACCCTTCGAGAAACAGACAATGTTCCAAAAAAGGTCTTATTTCTCATGACGGACAACTCCTCTCTTCCCCTACTAGCTTGTCTTCACACAATTACTAAGACACAGAACAGGTATTATTTTTCCCCAAATTCTACCTCAATTCCAAGTACTACACCTACCCTCATGTCTGTAGCTTCCCTTACCTCCACTCTTCCCCATACATTAATTAAAGGAAAAAAAATAATATTTTAGTTACTTGTCTACTAAACATTGAAGAACTATTTAGTTTATGTGGTTCTTAGCTATTTAATTTAATTTGTTGAAATCAGAATACGCGATCAGCTGGTAGAAGGCAGTATAACGAAACCAGTCTCCATGGGCTGAAGCCTCAGCCATGAAACACACGGCTGTGATTGATCTGACCTCCAGCTATTCATACAGCTCAGTTCACGACCTCTAACTTCCCTCACCCCTTCAATAATGTATGTAATAATATTTGGTTTGCTCAGTTATGAACAGGAGGTGGAGACGCTAGTCCTATCTCATACTTTTGTAATTATTATTATTATTTTAGGGGGTGGAGAGAGAGTGTTACAGCTCAGAGTGAAACCTAACCCAAATCCAGTTCAGGCTGTCCATTAATGCAAAACAGTTTCGAAACTGTGAATGGAGCTCCAGTAATTCCTCCACTGTTGCTCAGCAGGAGCTCAGTGACACACAGTTTGCATGACTGTGGTTTAAAAAAAAAAAAAGTCTCACTATCCTTAAAATATTCAGGGACCATTTTCACAAGCAACCCTATGAGTGAGGCAATATTTTTTTACCACTGAGTGTACGGCCACATTCTCTTCCTTCTACTTTATCTCTTCTTCAGAATACAAATACATTTTTCCTCTCTTTTTTTTTTTTTTTTTTTTTTTTTATTTTTTTTTTTTTTTTGCATAGCAGTAAAACAAAAGATACTTAGTAACAGTCCTGCTCTGCAACAACAACAACAAATTATAGATTTTTCTGCAATATTTGTAGAGTTTAATTTTGAAATTACTCTTTTTTTAAAGTCAAGAAAACGTTTCAGTGTTATTATTTCAACACATTTTAAACTTTTCAGCATCCTGAGAATTTATGACTCAAAATAAATAGTAACCAGAATTTAAAACTGGTTTAAATTCATCTAATTATTTTTGAACAGTGAAGAAGAACTACTGTTAAAAAAAATCTCCAATTTTAAGGAGATTGGGTTGGCTCATCAGCAACACCTTCCATCTTTGTTTCAGAGCTCCCCTATCAGTTGCTTCTCATGAAGCCCAGTGAAAACAGAGACAGTCCCAGAGAATTCACAAGTTCCTAAAATGAAACCAGTTTTACACCCTAATTAACCCACAGCATTTTATTAGTGGTTAAAAATTGTTTGTAACAATTTTTCTCTGATGGCTGTGGACTTTTCCTCTGCTCATCATAAATTTATAAGAAAAATTACTCCACCTTTGCCACAGCATTGTCTAGCAGATATTTTGGACTGTGTTACCACACCAGCACCTGCTGACTCGCTGCAAATCTTCTGGAGCGTTTGTCACTCCCAGCATGCAGCTCCTTGACAAATTGTGTTGGTGACAGTCAAATAACCAGCATAACCCCGGGGCCAGAGCCTATCCTGCTCACCAGGCAGGAGCACACCTCTCTCCTCAGCATTAGCAAAGGCAAAGGCGCCCTTTCTGCACCCTCCAGAAACGTGCTCCTATTTCTGTTGTTTGGCCAGGTAGGTGGACCATTGCTATATATTCACAAATGCAGACACACACGTTCCTGGAGTTTGATTTTCCAGGTAAAACCAAACTAGCAAGAGCAGCGATCCTCTGCAATGCGTCATCGCAGGGCTTGGCTGGTGTCAGCCTTCCTCCATGTGGCCTCACCACCACGGAGCACAGACTTCAGTGTGCTTTTCAGTTCCTGAAATTCTAGGCAAATTTACAATTCCCTTGCACGCAGCTGACACAGCTCTTCTCAAAACCCAAGTTCAGGAAGGATTTGGGTTCTACACATTTTATTATTCTTCTGTAAAATAAGGATAACAATCTCCTTCAAGTGTTTTTCTACTGATGGTACTCAAAGGGAATTTGTATGCACCCTGAAATTATCAGGTGAAAAATGACTTTTATTAATTTTGGTAAATTATAATGAGACATTAAAGTGTCAAAGATGTTGTGGCAAGTCAGAAGCCTCTATTTTTCAACACAACTTGCACAGTATCACCTACAGTGCTTGCTTACGTGTCTGCTCTCACTCTCAATGGTGACCCACCTTTGTCACTTCCAGGGTCTTTAACTGCAGAATAAGTGACAGGCAGGAGATGACACAGTAATTCCTGCAGTAATTTATTAATACCTACAGCCACTGCTCTGCCCGCACTGCTTTATGCAATGGGATATGGGGGGGGGGGGGATATAGGGGCAGGCCCCCTCCTGCAGGATCTGCGCAGGCAGTGCAGCACACAGGCTTTGCTGGGCTGCCATTGCCCTCTGCGAGCATCCCTGAAGCATCACAGTTGCTCACAGGGTTTTTTTAAAGACTACGCAAAATACAGTTTTGAAAACAAAACAGCAAGTTCTTGGCCGCTTCTCCCTCTCTTGTATTTGTACATGTTCTACAGTGGTTCCTATTACTGAGTCAGCATTTGCTAACAGCTACTACAAAACTCTCCTTTAAAAAAGGAGCCATCATTCTCTGATGCTACATGATAGTGAGAGCTGGAATTTTCATGATGACTACTATATATTCAAAGCCACCATTTCTTAATTTTCTAATAGATATCACTCCCTTGCAGCCTTGGTCTCATTTGTAAGAACCCCAGTCTGCAATGAACCAGCCAGGAAAGCGCACGCAGGCAGTGGATGCAGTCTGAAAACTCATCAGGGTTTTCTGCTGGCTTTTATTTTACATAAAGAAATCTCTAAATACACTAATGTCTCTAAAACCAGAATGAATGGCTTACAGTGAATAGATATGGGAAAAAAACCCAGTTTCTTGATAATACAATAAGCTTTTGTATATCCTTTGAGGAAAGTGATAGTGCTGTCTGAATTTAGGCTCAGCGAAACACTGAAACAGTTAAATTTAATGGTGTTTCCTGTCCTAATCTCCACAGAACTGGACTCAGTAAAGACTAATGACCAACCCTTTGAACCTCCAAGTCTCAAAAGGTTTAATTTGTTATTTCTGAAGAGAAAAAAATGCATTAATAAATAATGAGAATAAGGGACATAGTGACCAGAGACAATTCACCAGTGTCATTTACATATACGGTAGGGTTCCCAATTCCTAGAATTACTCATTACCACCATAGTACAGGAAAAATTAACCCAAGTCCAGGATGACAGCTAAAATCAAGGGCTGCTCTATTCCAAATTTATCTTGAAAGGTTCACAATATTCTCGGATGCTGTTTAAACTCTGTAACATTTGGAACATGGAGAGTTAACACAAACTGGAGAAACCAACATGAGTGCTTAAGCCTGTAACATGTTATGAGTCAAAATTCACCTGGTTAACAGAAAATAAAAGAAATAGCTGAACAAAATAACCTGTAATATTTTTCAGCAAATACCTATTTGCAGGAAATAAAACTTTTACAAGAACATACCAGTTATGACAATCCCTTCTGCAGGAGAGTTTGTTAGGTATTCAGCTGAATTTCTTTTTCCAAACGTAGAAAGCACAGCACTGCGGTAGCAGTTAGAACAATTGCTCAAAGTGTCACAAATCTGGGTGCAAGTCCTTGAATCAGACCAGGGACTTCAACTTGGATCTTTTCCATCTTACACAACTGCACCAGCAATTGGGGTTTGCTTATTCTGGGCTAGATCTATGCATTTCCTGCTTTTTTTTTTTTTTAATATTTTTATTACATATCTTTGTTTCATCCTTATAAGACATTTTTGACAGAGTAAAATTGTCTGAAGATGGAAAAAGCATTTTGCAGGAAGAGGGAGCAGTGCAGTAAATGCAGCCCTAGAGCTTATTTTGCTTTTATTTACATGGTTTGTGATGCAGTGAAAAAACAAAATTACAGTAGTGCCGTAGGAAAAGGACTTTGCTAACAAAGCAAATTTTCTTTCTGAAGAACAATTAATTGCAGTGTAGCAAGCTCACTAATTGGATTTATGACAGGCAAGCAGTAATGGTAAAAAGGAATAATGTGAACAGAGAAAAATAAATACATATTAAATCTTACAGACACCTACACGTTTCCTGTGCTTTTCCTGAATTCTGATGATTCTTAGTTCATTTGGAAAAAAAAAAAAAAAAAGAAGGAATGTGGTTCCATGTGAAGTAAATAACCAAACAGGATTGTCCACAATCAGCAGAAAGGCTTATCTCAGCTAATATGGAGATGGCCCTGGTAAGCTCCAGAATACACAGCCGATGGAGACAAGAAACGCACTGTGCTAATGTATCATAATACTGACTTTTCTGGAGCTTTAAGCATATACACAACTGCTTTGCTGAACCAGGTGAAACGAAGGATGTAAGAAATCTCTAATTTAAACAGCAGAACAATTTTAACAAGGCTCTCTTCAGCCAGTATTCTGCAAATCTGGTATTTATTTGCCTTGCATTCTAAGTCATCTATACATATTACACTCCTTTACACAGTCTGGCAGAACTGCATCATCTTCTAAAATCTCGCTTTTCAGTTTGAGGGTTGCTGTATTTTGACTGTTCAGTGTAGGGCTGAGCGAGCAGCACAGGCAGGGTAGCTCTGTATTATGCTGAGTTGCAGTGTAACCTATCCAATCTTGGCAGGCATAAATGTTTTAAAACATAGCTGAAATTCTGCAAAGAGTGCTATCGAAAG
>NW_010105304.1:138340-152786 GCF_000699245.1 Pterocles gutturalis | reverse complement strand
AGAGTGTGACTGCAATAGTCACCTCGAAATCCTGCATTTATTTCTCACTTTCATTTGGTGCCATAAAAGACCTCAGCATCAATCATTAACAAGCTATTAACACATGCAGCTGATAAAAGCGTTCAAAGTCTGGTCAATAACAATGACAGAAATTCCTGCTTTACAGCTGGTTTAATCTAAGGCTACGGAGCCCACGCTGGTTATTTTCTTGGCTAAAAAGTGCTTCTCGGTTCTTTTGCTTTCATCCCTGCCGTTGTAACCCACACAGAGGCTGTGTTTTCTCACCTCTGCCCTGCAAAACTGGCCATTTCCCTCCACTGCCCTGGTTCTTAAAAGGTTTGCAAGAAAGCGGAGCCAGGAAACTATTTCATTCAAGTGCCATCTGATTATAGTATGGTATTACCTTGTAGTGAAGGTGCTATCAAAGGAATGAGAGATCTCAGCTCAATTTGCAATTTGTAAACACAATAAAACAGTGCTTATTAAGAAGAACAAACAGGCTGTACTTTTGAGAGCATCCTTCTAAGGTGTTTCCTTCCAATTCTCTAAATTGTACCGAAACTCAGCCACGCTTCTAGAAAGAATAAAGTCAGAAACAGCTTCAGCTACCTGAACAAAAATGTATTGAGCATTTTGTAATTCATTGGTTTTGATCGCTCATTTTATTAAATAAAATCTCTGATGTCATGAAAGCTGAACAGCTTCTCAGTTAGCTGATTACTCCCTGTGTTACACACGTCACTCTGGCCTGTGTGTTACTGATGATTTTGTCATTGCCCCCTGCTGCTAGTAACATTTGTCAATAATGGTATTTACTTGCCAATAGTTTCTTGCCCCTATGCAAAAGAATTTATGGATATAATATACAGAAAATGAAATCACAAACAAAACATAGGCTCAGAAAAACATCAAAACACCTAGCCTCCATCTACTCCAGTGTGATACACTTCAGAGCTCCCATTTCACATGTAAAACAGAATATGATTTATAATTTATACCTAGTTGGTGCAATCCTGCTTGAAGAAAAAAATTCTTTGATGAAACACTGGCTTTATGTTATCATAAAACTATTGAGAAAAATCACAGAACATTTGGCAATTTACCTCTACTACAGCATCTTTGAAGTTTGGATATTTATATTTTATGCACTTTACAAATAAACTGTACTGCTGAACACAAACACAAAAAAGCCTAAGTGTGAGTCCACGCTGAAATGTAATTACAGCATTAGCAGCAGTAAACTACTGCAGATATTTACAGACCTCCAGGTAACAGTTAAGGCCCAGTTCTAATAAGATTTTAAATATTCTGTGTAGTGTAGAATTTATACATTTTCCTTGATTTATTTAAAATCTATAACACATGAAAAAAAAAAATCAAATAACAAAGGCAGAAGCAATGCAGCTCCTAGATTCTGCAGAACCACCATTCTTGCTTGTAGCTGTGGTGCTTTTCAGTAACAAAATTACAGATTTTTGAGAGCACATCTGGGAGCTGATTCTGCATCCTCATACGTGTGAATCATTTCAATGATTAGCAGTGATTATGTGTAATAGGGTGAAATTCACTTCTAAATAAAATAAGCCTTAAAAGGTTTAAATTAAACTTTGCTGGATCACAGGCTGAGACTGCACAGAAATGAATTACCTATGGGAAAATCAAGGATTTCAAATCTATAGGATTATTTATTAATGTAAAAGACATATAATCAAGGAGTAAATGGGGATGTAGGGTGTCGAAATCTGCAAGGATCAACCTCTTGATCATAAAGGAAACCCACATGATCCTTCACTTAAATTCTGTAATTTCAAAGCACCTGTCCTGTGATGTCTCAGTTACAACCCTGGCTGCTGTGCTCCAACAAGCAGAGAAGTCAGAGCGGTTTGTCTTTGCTCTGACAGGTTCATCAGCATATTACAACTCAGAGAAATACTGCACTCCTACTTTATTTTCAGTCCATTTACTGAAGAAATACATCACTCTGGTGTGATACTTTTCATGCCACTGGCTAATTTCTAAGGCTGTGCTGAGTTTTAAGCAGAACTTTACGAAAGGAGCAGACCGGGGTGATTCTCAAATACCTTTCCTTTTGCTTGTGACAGAACTACTCAGAAGAGCTCTTTGAAAAATACCAAAATATTGTGGGTTGTTTGGTGTGATTAAAAATTTTATTTTCATACAAATGGCACATCTGAAAAGCATCAATTAAATTTCCTTCCTTCCATTCCCACACAGAATGAAGAGATTTGATTTTGCTTCCTTTCCTAACTGCCCAAAATAAAGTATGTATCTGCAGTGAAGAAAACAAATACAAAATGAAAAAGGTCAAAAGCAGAATTCAAAAGCTTTTTAAAACTGACTTTACAGGATTAAAAAGGAAAAAAAAAAAGCAAAAAAACAAAAAACAAAAAACAAAGCTCTTCAGACTAGGGGGAAAAAAATTTAAGAAGTGGGTTTTATGCAACTTAACTGGACTGAGCAGGGCTGCGCTCCCCTCCTTGCTTATCAAGAGGCACAATTCAGCCCAAAGCGGGGTGAGGACGACCCAAGGTACAGGCTCACCCTCCTCCCCACCCGGCTGCAAGCTGTGCTCCTGAAGGTGAGTTACCTCCAAGGCTGCTGCGAGGCTCTGGGCTGTGTGCCATCGCACAATCGAGCTGAAAATGATTACATTCCATTGAAATTGTAGTTTGTTCATATTTTACAAAAACATCTCTTTATTGATACAAGGAGTTGGGTAGTAGCACACAAATTCCTGCTACATCTGGCCAGACTTTGATTTTACCATATGGATCCCAACCCTCCTGTATGGGATGAGATTTCCAAGGGGTCCTAGAAGACTCAGGCACCCAAATACTGTTGATGCTCAGTGAGCGCCTCGTGAGCCAGGTCATGACAAACGATCAAATTAGGGTGTCCTAAGATTTTTTTACCCTTCATTTGGAAGCTGCCACCTGCTCAAGCTGGGAGACTGCTTTTCAGGCTCTCCTAGTCCTCTGCTACATGAAGTAAAACAGATTCACAAGTGTTTTCACTATGCTTTGAAATCTCATCCACAGTGCAAACTACCACAGTCCCTGCAAAATCGGTGAAACTCCTCAGAGCTGCAATAACCTGGCAGTATGAAGTGTTAGAAGACCAGTCTGGAAAACCAGAATGTGAATAACTCTCGTAACCGAGGTTTTTATACAAAACCTTTGCAAGTGTTTCAGCTTTTGCTTTGTGAGTCAGCACGCTCGCTTATGTAGAGATTGAAGAGCACAACAGGAGCCTTGCTCTCCAGACGAGAAGTCTTTGTGGCAAGGTACAGGACCAATCCATTCCCTGGTGAAATTGCCATGTTCAAAAATAAGCAAAAGCCATGCCAAATTTGTTAATTTGATGGGTAGCATTACAATGAGAGGAAAGAGATTGCATAATGAAAATGCCGTGGCTTCTCCTCCTTTTTAAAGTTTTTAAATATCAAAGCCATCATTCACGCACTTGCAGCTGTTCCACAGAATGTTTCAGCCTTACAGAGCAGCAGCGGCTGGAGCACACCGGGGACAGCCCCAGCCGCAGCACCTGTACCTGGACAGGCCACTGCCTCCTGCAGGGTGGACATCTGCGGGGCGATGACAGTCTTGGAGGCTGATGTCTTCACGGGAGATCAAAGGAATTCTTGAGGGGTCAGGAGAGGATGACATGAGGGTCGGACAGCCGTACTGCTTGAGAGCCTTTCAGGCAGGTGATCCACTTACGCTGTCATTTTTGGTCTATGTCAAGCAAGCATTTTTTCTTTGTAAAGCGGCTCTGGCTCAAAAAATGCCTGCGCACTACACCAGCAGCTTCTCCCTGAGAGCTTGGCAGCTGAGTTTTTATGTAAACGGGATCTGTAAGAAACAAGAAAGGAGCCAATGTGCTCCCGTTGGTGGACAACGGCTTCAGAAGCCTTGCAAGGGGCAGATTTGTTTACAAATTATTCCTCTATAAAGCAAGAAGTTGTTGATTGATTTAAAGGAACTAAGTGCTAAAGGACTTGTCTGAAATTACTCATTTCAGTAGAAGCTGCAAGGATTTTCTCAGACTCCCTATGCATTTCATACTGAAGATTTGGTTCTCGTGATGATTCTTCAAGGCCTTTTTTTCTTACCCCTCTATAAAAAGTCAGTCCTGGCTGAGTATGACATCTCCACCAAAAAAATGTTGCCAATTCACTACCTTCTAATTCAGGTAAACCTCAGCCAAGTTAAGCTAACAGAAACCTGTTATACAACCTGTCAGTTTGCCGAATGCAAAGTCCAGTCCTGTCCAGACTCTCCTACTTCACTTCCAAAGAAAGCAGTTTGTTAATTCCTTTTAAATTATCCTGCAATCATGCTGGAGACCCAGAGTTTTTTAATAAGTTTTTGAGAAACCAACTAAAAAGACCATTAACTTTAAAACACAAAGACAACACTAACAACTAAGACAACTTTCGGAAAGCACGTGGCCCTTATTTAAATATTGCTTGCATTTGTATTTCATGGAGAAGGTAGCCTTCATCATTACCAAACTGCGGGGCAGGAGGCAGGAGTGGGCTTTAAACCACTGTCCTCTTCAAAGCCTTCATGGTTTCAGCTTCCTGAAAACTTGCAATTGCTATTCAGAGATGTGCAAAACTTTCATATGGAAACTCTAAACCAGGAAAAGCTCATTTAGTTCAATTTAGATGCAATTTTAATTGATTTATGCTTTCAAGTAGAAGTCATAAAGAACTCATCGGTTGCAACATAATTTCTTTTTGAAAATTACCATTTCCATCTTTCATCTCTCTTCCTGCTCTGCTCAGCTGGTTTGTGTGGTCTTTTGAGACCTTAAAACAGAACCAAAGTCATGGGGAAATAAAAGCAGCAGTTACTTTAGTTGAGGTTGCCAGCCCTGCTCTGAGATCCTATCATGAATTTTAAAAAAAGCTAGGCAGCCCACTGTGCATCAGGAAGAGAGAGCTTAGAGTTATGTACCTGAACACTTTGAACTTAAAAGAGGTTTTATTCAGGTGAAGAAGAGAGCTGCTTTTCTGCCACTTACTTAATTTCAAAATAAATCCACCATCCTGGGTAAAAATGTCTTTTTTCTTATATTGCTAAAAGCAAAGTGACATCTGAAAAATATTACTAGCCAAAGGCCAGATTCTTTAAATATTTTGTGAGAGTTAATACTATTATGGTTACTTCTGTGAGTATTCTTGTCACAAGGGTGACAAGTTTTAACTCACCCAGATGCGTTTCAGGGGAACTCTCCGCTAACAGTCACACAAGACAAAAGCTAAGCACAAAACCTGGTCTCTTACATCTCCAGCTTTCATTGATTTTAAATGGGTGCATGTGTCACTGGAGACAGGATTTGCCCCTAGCTGAGGACAACTATAATCCATACACTAAGATGCTTAAATCATTTAGATCTTGAGTTTAAGCAGCATCTTCTGTCCACACAGATCCATGCTGCTTTATCAGCTCATTGCTGCTCATTTCAGGATTGTAATTTCAAAGAACATGAGTTTTCCTTTGTACCCATTCCAATGTCTCTGTTTTTACATTACCTTCTTTGTTTTCATTTTATCCTCCACCTACGTTCTACCTGGCAAGTTCTGTGGCACAAACACCCAGCTAAAGCTGATTTCATGGGCTTGGACAGGGAACCTAAATATTCCCCCCCTCCCAAATAAAAAAAAATCTGAGAAACATAGGGTGGGCACAAGCAAAGACAACTGATCTAAGTCAGTCCTTCTGATGCTAATTTTACTGCAAATAATATGCGGGGTACATGAGAAAATGTCAAATCCATGCTACCTCACAATTGCTGGCTTTCATTCCAACTTGAAACTAATCCAAGGAAAAATACAAGAGAAAGGCTAAAAGTTCGATTGTTATTTAGAAAGTTTAAAAGAAAAAAAAAAAAAGGGCAGCTCCCTTGAAAATATGTTAGACTAATAATCTCACAAACTCCCAAAATAATATCAGTGTCCATGGCTATTAAAGTTTATAGGTCCACAAAGAAGGCAATTAAAACAGGTTATACTGAAATAAAATTATTCCTTCTAATTAAAATGTAGAGGAATACCTTACACAGCATGGAATGTTTCATGTAATTATTCTTCAAAACTAGAATTTTGTGATTAATAAAATAAAATTAGACTTTCACTGAAAAATAAACATTTCTGAAATGCATCAGACTCACACCCAAACATGTTGTCAGAGCAAAGCATTCGTGTTTTTAACACAATCCTGTTCCATTGAAGTTAAAGTAAGGTGAGTGTCTCCGTTAAAAAAAAAATCATAGCACATAAAACACTTTCAGTTTTAGCATCAAAGATATGTTTACTACAAACACAGAAATGCAAGGGACATGAAATGGCGAAAAGGGTTGCAACAGTTTTAAAGATTTATTTTTAGAACTTTTACACTGGAGACCTACTAACCATAAAGTCTAGTTTTCATACACAGCACACACCAGTGTTTCATCTCCTCTGCCAACTGGATGTTGCTGCATGTTTCCAATCCCTCGAAAGTTTTATAAAGGCAAAATGAACTCTACATGACTGCTCTCCTTGCTTTCCTTTCCTTGTTGGGTTCCATCCTGCCAAATCCCCCGAGCCCACCAACAGCTACCAACTGCAGGGAATGCGGGTGCTGCGTGCTCCCGCCCCGGCGTCCTGCCTGCGGGAGCTCTCAGCGCCCGGGGCCGCTCGCAGGGCAGTGAGCTCGGCTCGCTAACGTGCGCAGGATGAGGCCCTTAATCACTAACAGTTCCTCTGGAAACTCTAGCAGAGATAAAAAGTACAAAGACACTGTTGGTTCCAGTCACCTTATTGAATTTTCATTGCTCCTTTTATTGTAACTATGAATTCAGTCCATAATGTCACGTGTTCTTTGTTCTCCAGCCTGACATACATTTTAATACACAGCGCAATATCTATTCAAAGACTAAGTGTGCTCATGTGTAGGGGAGTTAACACTTCACTACAAACATGGTTATAGTTATAGACTAAAAGCAACACTTTCAGTGATTCTACAGCTTAATACTTCCAACTCCCATCTCCTTCTGAAAGTCCTCCTCCCCTCTCCTCTCCCCCCCTACAAAAATCTCGGCACAAGAAATGCTGAGCATACAAATTATGTCACTGACATCTGGAAAGAGACATGACTACCCGAGTAAAAAATAAACCCAACGGAGGTCATGGCTTTAACAGACTGTCGCTCTATATTTAAACTGATTGATTCATACAAAGACATAATTATAGAGAGCATTGGAATCAGCAGCTCCCAGCACTCAGGATTGCAGGCACAATCGTGTTTACAGGAAATATATTTTAAAGGCGACGTCTGGCATAAGCTAATTGATACACTCCATATTATGACACACAATAATTTAAACTTAAATTGTGAATAATGCCTACTTATTTTCCTACCTAGATAATAACAAGTTTCTTTCAACTATACATGATCATGTATCATTTTTCAGGATATTCTTTGCATAAAATCTATTGGTTATGCAAATAAAAGGCTTTGGAGAATAATGTACAGTAACTAATTTGTATAATCAGTTTCTCTCAATTCAGCGTGATAATGATATGTAAAGCACATCACTACAGACTGTCTGTGAAATGAATTCTGTCTTAATATGCTAGTCAACTAGCCACTCGACCTTTGCACAGGCTCACTGTAAGAGAAGCAGAAAAACCCACACACATTCTTTCAATTTCTAAAGGGAAATTCGACTCTAGCCGTAGAACAAAGAAAGAAGAAATAGAAGTAAAAGAAAATCAAAGAAAAAGTGATTTGGATTCAAGGGGATCAGATGTTTCATTTATTGCAGGTTGGAGACCTTCAATCAGTCAAATGAAAGACACATTTGTATTAAAATACCTACAAGGCAGGGAGAAAGCCTTGATCAGGTGTATTAGATTTAAGTTACAGCTCTCTTGCTGAGAGATGTGAACCTACCTTCCAGTCTATCTGTTCTCAATATTGAAGGTTTTCTGTGTTACAAACATTAGATGAAAGGTAGCTTGCTTGCCTTCCCACGTATCTGCTGGATATTAACCGTACATTTGAAGCATACACTACAAGGCGATGTGAACTTAGCGTGCACCACAAACAGTCACTCACGGAAAGGGATGCTGAACCCACGTCAGGGATGTGACACGAACTGTGGCGAGAGGTGTGCAGAGAGGCCGCAGCTCCACTGGTCACTGAAAGCACAGTGTTTCCGAAGGTAAGCCTCCCCTTTGCTTTAGCAGTAAATGTCTCATTTGTACTGTGACAGGGCGCTGAGCCCTGCTACACAGGTGGAAAATACAACATCACGGCAAGAGCCCCTGCCCTGGCTCCCACTGTGTGAGAAAGAGGGTTTGGCTTGACTTCTGGTCACATATTGTGCAGGTGGTAACAAGCCACGTCCTGACCTCATTCCTCACTTATCCCACCATCCGTTCCTCACAAAAACCCCTTGAACCCACTGAGCAGGCTTCGAGCCTGGTGGCAGAGACCAGGCTGCCTACACCTGCAGTCCTAGGATGATAGATTTGTTTAGCTTGTTTGGAGGAGGGTCTCAAAGTGCTTTAGAAATTGATTACTGTTGCCTGTAAAATACTAGACCAACATTACTCAAACATATTTTATCTTATTCATAGGTTCTGCTCAGAATAATTATTGGTTTTGGTTAAACTTCGGCAATGATCAGTTAGGTCCAGAGCAGATTTTCTGCAGAGAGACAGAGGCTCGGTTACCCCTGGTTACATCACTCATCTCGATTTGGGAAACCCAAGTCCAGCCTTTGCTCTGACTGAACCAGAGCAAGGACTGGAACCTGGATCCCTCCTAGCAGCATCAATAATTCCTGTCACTGCGGCACTGCCTCTCCTGGCAGCGCAGCATCTTCTCTCTTTCACCCTGTCCCAATGCAAGGGACTTACAAAGACCACATACACTGGAAAAATTATCCCTTTGCCTGCTGTGAGCTTGCACAGACCCCAGATGCTAGCACACTAACAACCAGGAGTTACTGCCAGAGAGGCTTTGCACGTAAGCTCCATACTCAGGTATCGGTCATCTCAACACAAAGACAAGTCCTTTCTGCCATTATACAGATAATTTCAGTAATTTAATAATGAGATTAATCCCATAGGTGCCTAAACTAGGTCCTTCAGCAAGAGAAACATGTTACATAAATAAATTACACGTATGATTTTCAGAGAGACTGTTTCACTGGGAAGCCTACTTCTGCACTCTGGTTCTCAGGCTCCACCCTGATGCACAACTATTGCATTACAGAAAGTAAAACACAAAAAATACAGTCTTAACTCAGGCCCCAATTTTAAATATTAGCTCCTGATATCCAACTGCCTTTCTAAACAAGACACTATAACCCTGATCTCTGCTTTCATGTATGCGTATCTGCAAATACTGCGTAGTGGTATGAAAATTTTAAAGCCATCCTGCTTGTTAAATAAAATCTTTGTCATTGTAAAGTTTAGCAGATCTTTTCATTTATATACACATAAATTCTCCATCAGCCCAGAAAAGGGGTTATTTTTCTTTTATTTCCTTATTTTTAATATTTTCTTTTGAAATAAAAATAAATATCTCCCCAATAACATTTGAATAATGCCTCATATCAGAGTTATGTAGTCTCTGTTTTGGAGCTGGTCAAAGGGTGAACAGGCATAAACAGACAGAGGACTCGAATAACGTTTATACTCCTCTTATAACAGCTTTTTTTTATTATTAAACAGAGAACCTATAACAGTACAACTTTCATGGCTGAATGGAGGAAGTCTACATAGATGTTTGTATCCTCCTTACTTATGATAACACATCATACAGTTTTCACAAAGCAGCAGCCAGTACATAGCAGTACAGCTGATAGACTAAGATAAATTCTACATCTCCAATATAGTATTTCATGTACAGTTAAAATCTACTTGGAAGGAAAGGAGCTATAATGCAAGGCTCCCTTTTTAACAGAGTGAACAAAAGTACCCAATATTGTGCAATGAAATCCACAGGGGCATCATTCTATTTATAGTGAAATCTCTTTCAGTGTATGGACATTTAGTGGTTTAGCTTGATATGTCTTTCTTCAATTTACAAAAGATCCATTTCTCCATCCATTTCTCTAAGGAACTTTGTATTTGAGTTGAGGGGAAGTGGCCATGGAAGAAGAACGTACAAATCCGTACGACTATCCCTTACACTCTGTTGTGTCTGAACCGACACACAAGATGGTAGCAAGGGTCCTACTGCCTTGCCTTCGGGAATGCGGGGCACTGAAGGAAGTCTTACCAGCCTGTGTTCTGCTATGCGTGTTCATACCACCTCCATAGCGCTGAACAGCTATTACCCAGCACAGGGTAACAAAGGGAGAGAAGGCAGACCATTGCTATTGCCCCCCCCAGTTATAACACAGAAAGCAGTGACATGCCACCTACAGAGGAAGAAAACAGAGCAAAGCAGAAAAACCAGCATGCTCTCCTCAAGCCATCAAGTAGGCAGCTCCCAGTATGACATGAGAAAATTCTCGTTTGGAAATAAATAGGGAAAAAAATGTGCTTTGCTGTGAGTGATGCAGATTTCTCTAGAAGCCCACTGACCTCAATGGTGTGTGGCCAAGCCCCGATATTGTCATTACTACAGCAAGCACCATTCTTTTAAATCCTTTGCAGCAGCACCCACTGTCATATCATTTACAGCTCTTGCCATTTGCCTTCTGAACAATTCTGATCAAGCAACCACAAAAGCAGCGAGGCTGGAGCTTCATAAAACACTCCAAAGTAGTCTTAATATTTCTTAAGCATACACATTATTTTCACTCAATTTTCTGAATATCTTAGTAACGCATTTCAAAAATATCCGAATGCCTTAGGAGGATGTTGTCTGGAAAACATGAGACTACCTTCCTGCCAAACACCCAGTGAGGCAGCTATTTGCTGTTAGCCCAGAAACACCATGCCCTAAGAAACTCCAACACTCACCCCAGCTCCTTATCCAGTGGCTGGCTCCATGTCTCAAACCTTAACCTTCAACCACACTTCAGCAAAACAGAGAATCATATAATAGAATCATATCATAGAATAATTAAGGTTGGAAGAGACCTCAAGGATCATACTCATTTCACATGGGGAATATCACTTAATATTTAAAGTACTTCAGATTCATCACAGCAAACAAAACTTGCCTTCTGTGGGGAAATCACCTAAAGATTGGTGAGCGATTAGTTAATTCAACAGCAAAAGAACTCCTGTGGTAGTGTCTATGATGGAGTATAGATCAACAGCAACCACTGTCAGAAAATCCCAAAATTTGTAAGGAGGGCTCATGAAAGCCTGGCTTCTGAATTACCTGCAAAGCAGCTCCTAAATACGAGTCTTGGTCAGCACTACCTATTGAAGACTGCAGGAACTGTGACCTTCTGGGTCTGAGCAAGGCTGTTCAAAACTGTTTTAGGAGAACACGGTTTTACATGGATCCCAAGTTTTTAGCAGGGAGTATGAAATCCTGACTCAAGCTCCATTTAAAAAAAGAAAGCAAGAAGAAAAGGTTTGCCTAAAAATGATACTCAAGTTTTTACCCTACATTTGTAACTTTTCAATTCAGATTTTGTGCATTAAAAACAAGACTGTTCTCAAAGTTTTTAGTTGCATAACCTACATTTTTTTGTCAGTTCACTTCACACATGAGAACACTGGCAACCTGCAATGAAGCGAGACAGATGTATGGACACCGTTGGTCACGGAGGGTAAAGCATTGCTGTGCTGTGCCAATGCTGCAGCAGAGGTACAGGCTTGCTCCCAGGCTGAGATTTGGGGTTCATCGCCATCACCTCCTCCCTCCTTGGACAAGCAAAGTCTGCCTGTCTCCCAGCTTAAGAAGCAGCAGAATGTTTGAAAGAGCTTTTGGCAATTTTGCTTGATTCTCATCTCAGGGGGGAAATCTGCTTCCACCCCACGTGGACATTGTTTGCTAGAAGGATACTCTCATAAACAAAATGCTGGAGGCCATGTAACCTTCAGCCTCCCTTTTCTACCCAGCTCCCAGCAAGCTAAATGTAATGCATGAAACAGGATGTAAGATAGCAAAATGCTGTTGAGTGCAAAGGAGATGTGTGAAAACGTATCCGCACCAACATGAACCAGCAATTGTTGCTAATCTGCCCACATTGTTTCAGGGATGCAGTTAAACATTAAGAATGGCATAATCATTTTCTAAGCACAGCATGCCAAAACTGGGCAAAATGAGAGCTCAAATGAACAGAATCTACCATCTAATCTAAGGTGAATCCCATTTCTTTTTGTATTGAATATTAGAGATTTTAAGGGACTGTAACTTGTCCTGATATACACCTCCAATTTTTGGCAAATAATCACAGTCATCTTTGCTTTGATATAGAGGTATGTGATACATAAAAAATATTTTCCAATCACAGTATGTTAAAGTGGAAGCGAGACTTTCATCCATGCCAAATTGTTGTATCAGAAGATCATCACAAAAATATATGAAACTTCTTATAATCTAAAGGCTTTAGCTAGAGAACATTATCATCTCACTTGTGGACATTTCAAAAACAGAATAAAATGAAAATGAAATAAGAGTATCAGAACCTATGACATAAGAAGTTTTAGGCCAAAGCAAATTAATTTATATCTTAAAAAAAGGCCTTACTATTGCAGAAGAATGCTGCCACCACACTGCAGAGCAGAGCTATCAGATGCTGTCACGTCACAGCCACTTTCACGTACAATGTCACGTCTCCTGTACACAAGAGATAAATTGCATAATGTTACAGATGGCACAGCTCATAACAGTCAGGATTACATTTATTAAAAGCAGCTGAAATGCTTACTACTTGTTTCAATGATTTTCCATGCAAGGTGACCTGAGCTGCTTTTTTCTGAGCAGTACCATAAGATTCTCCTGCTGCAGAAAACAGCTACAGGTAGAAGGTAACTATTACTGTGCATCAATACCAATGATTACAGACACCTACTCTAAAACTACATTCAGAAACATTTGAGTTTACAAACAAACTAGATCCTCAGTGTCACTATTTTATTCACTTTCACCGTAATTACTCATACAACTGCATTTTTGTTTACGTGAGGGCTGGAGCAATGGCTGCTAGCTTCACCTAGGAACTGTTGTATATGGGTGTTAGGGGTGCCCTTTGCTTTTCCACTATGTCCAGTTAAAATAGTTGAGGACAAGGGAGGGGAACAAAAAATCCCCCTACAACACCACCTTCTTCCATTAGCTTGGACCTTCACCCCAAACGGAAAAAAACCAAACTAAATTTTTCACTAGCAAACCATAACCCGAAATGTGTTTATGCAATAACTGTGTTGTTATACATAAAGGCATTTCTGAAAACAAACTCCTCCGTTTCCTGTCCGGTGCGAGGACTGCATTTGATGGCCAGTCTGAACCCAGGGTTACCCCCTGCCGGTGTATCTACACCCACACACACGGGTCTGTATGCCTCTAGCTACCCACACTAGATGTAAAATCTCACACGTGTAATGCCTAACTTTTCAAAACAACCGATTAGCCACAGTACAGCGGTTGTTTCTTGGGCAAACACTGATACAGCTGCGTTTTCATGGCAGGCCAGCAGTGAGGGCGCCCAGACCTGTGCAAACAGCCGGCGAGACGGAGGCCGTACTCACGCTGCGTTCACACAGCACTGGGGATTTTCCTGCGCAAAGCCCTAAACGAGTACTCACACAGCCCTCGCAAGGTGCATTAAGTATCCGTTAGCTCTGGCGGCTGCTGAGGAGGGAAACGGGCCCCAGACGGCGCGTGGCCCTGCCCAGACCTGCCCGTCGCCTCAGGAGCGGGGTGAGGAGGCGCAGCCCCGGCCTCCCTGAATATTTTATATTGATTTATCTCACTCTCCTCCTTTGCGGTGGCAGTTGTAAATCTACCTTTCTCAAAATTCAATAAAAAATTAATTGGTAAAAAAGAAAAAAAAAAAAGTCATTTCATCCTTCACAATAAAAGGCCAATTGACATCTCAGTTTTCGAGTGGGCAGGAGAAGCAACCGGGCACACGGCACGGAGAAACTCAATTCTCCAAAGCTCTCCCCTTCAGGATTTCCAGACCCGCAGTCTCAAGGGTGCCATGTCCCCCACTGCTCACTCCATTCCAGCCGGGTATTATTTTCTCAGCTCTGAAGGAAGCAAGAACTCACTCTGCATTATTGATGGCTCGGCGCTCAGCTGCTCCGAGGCCGTGGTTCAGCGCTTCCCGCCGGCTGGCACTCACCTGCTCCAAGAGCTCCCATTCTGCTGGGGCGGGCGGCTCGCTTCCCTCTCACGCCAAACATCTCCCTTTCATAATCAATCAGAAGAAAGCAACTGAAACAAAAGGTGGGGATGAGCCTCGCCCGCGCTAAGGCAGCAGCCCCGTGAAGCTGTGGGCCAGAGGGGCA
>NW_010105304.1:54118-138271 GCF_000699245.1 Pterocles gutturalis | reverse complement strand
TATTGTGATTGACCCCTCTTGCTAGCAATCAAACACAACGCTGAGCCCCAGATCATGACATAAACAGTTTGAGGCAGACTGAGTTTTCTGAATTCTTCCAAAAGAACATATCTGATGATCCCAGGAATGGCAAACCCCGAATGAGCACCTGGCAGAGGAGGGGTGGGAGGACACACGCTCCTCACGGGGCTGGATTCATCTCCTCCTCTTTCTGTTTTTTGCCTCTTGTCCTTCTTTTTTCTTGTTTGGGTTTGGTTTTGGGTTTTTTTCTTTTTTTTTTTTTTTCTTTCCTTGTTCTCCACCCTAAACAGTTTTTTCATATTCTTTTGTAAATCTTGTCACTGAACAAGTGCAGACCCACACACACCTACAGACACGGAGGCTGCACTGGCGTAATTAAGACTCGGTGTGTTTCAGTTAGGAATGCTGGATGCCAGAGGTACATTTAATTAGAGAACAAGCACCATAAATCTGGTAATTGCCAACCAGAATTTGCATGCACAGCCACTGACAATGCAAAATACATGCACAGTTTTTGCAGAAATCAGTTCTGTCCATCAGTGTAAAGCTGAGTTGCCATGTAGTTCAAGTCCAGTCCCTAAGATTTCACCGATGGCCCTTAACCTATTCATTTCTCCACGCTGACTAGCACCTGCCTACTTGCTGGATCATTGCTTTGATCCAGGGATGTAGCTATTTACAAAGAAGTATGCCACTTTCCTTGGTTCTAAGAAAAACAAAACTAACAGTTGTCAACAACTTTGGAGAACAGATTCACAACTAAAGCGTAATAATACACGTGGTCTATTCTAAATGGATTGAGAGACACCTCAAGTTGATTTTTATGATACAGGTCTAGCATGACAAGTGGGTTCTTCTGCGTTTTTTTTTTATGTGGCCCTGGACAATTTTGGGAGGAAAACCTTTTAGAAAACAGTAGACATGTAGTATTTCAGGCAGAGTGTTAGATCTGAAGTTTCAAAGTAAGTTAAAAATTTGTACTCAGGTTCATACTTCGCTGCTGCCTAGAGCTAGTGGGTTTGAATCAGCAGCTCTCCTCCGCTTGTAATACTGCAAGAAAATGACTTTCAAGAATTCTATAATTATATCTGTATTACTGTGAGTATATTTGTATCAGCTAAAACTGTCTCTGTATTATTTACAAACATGCATGCAGAGTAGGAATAACAGTAGAAGCTCTCCTAGTTGCCCAATTTGTGGATGTTTTATATAATTGATTTCTAAATATTTGCCAATGACTGTTCACTAAAGCCTTGTATATTTTTGCTTCCCCATCCCCAATGCACTCTCTGCATCCTCTGTGCAACAGTTGAACAGCTTGTAACTAACCTTGGAGCCCCTCTGTCCAAACTCCATACATTATCAGTTTTAACCATGCCCTCAAACTTGCACAAAACTGGAAGAGCCAGGGGTTACTTGAACTGTTCACTGAAAGACAGCAATTTAAAGAAACTTTACAGTGAAATTCTATCTTACTCCAACAGTTTCAGTGATTGTAAAAAAACACCTAAAAAAAAAGTTAAGCAATTTCACACAGTGGAAAACAGCCCAGGGCACAAGAAAACTAAAACCAAACAGTTTGCCGTCAGTGGTGTAGACTGTGTTCAGTAAAAACAAAAGATCAAACAAGTTCTGTAATCATTATATAAAGCACATTTGCTATGGCATGTGAAGAAAACATACTTCCTTCCTAATACTAATTAACATTAGAGAGTTGTGGGCTGAAATGCAGGATAAAAATAGCTGTTTAAACTAATCACTCAGCAAGATGTAAATGTTACATATAAAGTATACCTAACGGGTTGGAATATTTATCCCAGAAGTAAAGAAAGCTTTCACTACTCATGAATTATAGAAGTTTCTCTTCCTGCCTCACTGCAACAATATATGGACCCTTTGCAAGTATGTGACCACTTTCCATAGACTGTCTATAGTTTTCCTTATTTGTAAGTATGAAATTTTTTTTGTAGCAGCCAAAGTTGTGGGGAGCGAAGGGAAGTGTGAGCAGACAACATAACACCAAATTGTTTTATAAACAGCATAAAGATATTCCCATGGAGTAAGCTATGCTATAACTATCAGCCAATGTATAGGTTTGAGGGTTGCAGACAATGCAGAAAAAAAAGCCCACAATGAATAGCAATATCATCAGCGTCACCTGAACAGCACTCACATATCCCTTCAAAATGCGTTACTAATGTACACAAATCAGCCAGCTCTGCTAACAGGGAATGGCATTCTCACATCTACTTTTTTTTTCTGAGATTATTTCTCCTTCCATATGTGCTCCATCCTTCCACAAATAAATGCAGACAAATGTTTTCCTTCTTGTCACCCCTAGCTATTCCTTCCCCTTTCCCCATCCTATGGCTTCCCCATTGCCTCCAGCACCCCTGAGCTCATGGGTAGGAGCCAGCACTCAACGGAAGGCATCCGCAGCTGTCATGATACCAACCAGCCCACTAGAGTCTAAAAAATATTCCTGAGCATAAATGATATTAAAACTTCAAGATGCCAAATGTTATTGAAATAACATTTCAGTAGTTTCCTAGTAACAACATTTCAGACGTCTCCTAGTAATTTCCCCTCACAAGAATTCAAGGTAGGATGACAACTGGAAAAAGGCGTTGAAATGGGCAGTGATTAAGCATTGCATTTGAAAAGCTAACACTTCCCTGTCTATTTAGAGGGGTACTGTATTTCCATCCTCCAAGATTTTTAACCACCTCTTGAGCTCTGTGTCTAATACAGATGCCAATGAAATATTCTTGAGTCACTACAGTGTTCTCAGGACTCAGATGAAACTCATGAGCAGAGCACATGGAGACATCTTCATGATCACTGCCCCTCTCATGGCACCTTTGGCTGCTTTGGGCTGGATCCAAGAGCTCTTATTCACCCATCAAAAAATTAATTGCAACAAGATACACCTGACACTGGTTACATCCAACCCACATGAACCAAGCTATTAGGAAGGCAAGACTGTCCACTAGGTGCAGGGCTAATGAAACAGAAAATGGATTTTTCCTTCATCAGCCAGGGAAAAAAACCCACCCCTCTAATCAACTTCCATAAGCCAACCCCCTCCTTCCAAAAAACAGAGTAAAACAAATCACTGAAATTTAAAAAGCAATTAGTCACAACTAGTCCAGAACCTTCCCTACGACTGACTCACTCCACTGAAAATCGAATTGTTCAGGGCAACGCAAACACCACCTCTGCTCCATCTTAAAACGTGATTCATACCACTAAGTGCTTTGTTTCCCTCTTGTAGCATGTAACGTTAGGACTTCTTAAAAGGGTCATATTGAATTAAAGGGTTCACCTTGAAACTACACAGTGGAACAAAAAGCTGTGTGCCAAACAGCACTCCAGAGGGGACCAGCTTGCGAGAATGCAATTCTCCCCTGTTCAGTAAGGAGGAGAACAAGTGTCGTGACAACCTTTAAATGCCCAGGTCCAAAACACAGATCTCTTCCCAGGTCCCTTTCAGCTTGCAGCAGAGCATCCAAAATGTGCAGCATTAGGAGCGCCAGGCAGGAGAGCCCGCGGGGAAGCGCTGGGGGAGCTGTATATCTAACCACAGACATGCTGCAAGGATCAGCTATCAGACGCTGCTTATATGGCTGTCACAGCTCATTGGATTTCTTTGCCTTCATCCACTGTAAGCATTTAAAAGACAGCGCTGTGTTCCTGTGTCTAAAAGTATTCAGTAAAGCTCATATATCCTTTGGCTTCTAAGGGGGAGGGAGCTGGAAAAAAAACCCTCAAAAACCTGACTTAAAATAGCATTAAATAGCAGTTTTCTTCAGAGCACTTGACAACAGGTTGTGGAGAGAGCGACAGCGGTGCTAACATTTTAGAAGGATTTAGTTTACACATGCGACCTATTTGGTACATTGTCTCAGCCACATACTGCATGGGGAGCTGGAAGCATAACAACAGATAAAAGATATGGCTTACACTGCTAAGAAATGTTAGCTATTCCAGCCTCTCATACAGCTAGGAATAGTTCATCTGAATCACAGAGGGAAGATTTTTCCAGCAAAAGGAATCTGATCCAGAAAGGTCCTCTAAGGAGGAATTTTTTCCAAACGATAATGCAGAGCATCACTTACGGAAAGAGTCCTTCAATAAACATTTTGCAGACCAAAACATCCACCTCTCTTCTAGGGATTGAGATAAATCTAAGCGAGCATCAACACTGATTTCTGAGACTGGCGCCAGGCAGGCCCTCTGCAGCTTCACACCTCACGGCAGGGAATGCTCAAGATTTCTGAGCTTTTTCTGTATTTTACGGAATAAAGAATAAATTAGAAGCAGCATTTCAATATGGAAGCAGCCTGGCTCAAAGGAGGCCTGGCCATCTATTCCGTGATACAAACAGATCCGTGGGATGATTAGTCCTGGGCTTTCCTCTGCGTGTGCGTGCTTGTGTAAAATATGTAGATGCTTTAATGCGCATCTTTCTTCCCCAAGATTCATCACCTTGATGATAAATATGGAGACTTTGAAAGTCTCATCGTGGTCCATGATTAAAAGAACAAGTAGTGCAGGAAAATTTCGTCAGAGTCTGCTCCTAATGTCACCTTTCCATGTGCTCCAGCAGTGCACATCCCGTGTTCTCCTGGGATTGACAGAGACAACGCTGCAGCAGCTCCCCGCGGGATCCTGGTACAAGGCTGCCCCGCACCCATGGCCCTGTACTCCCCAAGAAGTGTTTCCAGAGTCGTTTGCTCAGACCACAGCAAAGCATCCACACAGTGGGAAACAGCGAATGAGTTCTCACTGGGGAAAGTGCGAGGGGAGGTCTGAGGTTCTGCCTTTGCTTTGCAACAAAAAATAAGGGTGGTGTCATTATTTGCTTTATCAGAGTAGCTAAGTCATCAGCAGTGCAAGCAGTGGTACAGAGACGTAGAGCAGAGCCTTTGCGCATCGTTTACAATCCGAGAAGAAAACAAGGGACAGCAGCACAGCCTGGGAAAACCAGGGCACAGAAGCAAGTGGAGTCAAAGCTGGTCAGCCCACCGGGCACCACTCGCAGGGCACCAGCAGCCTGACCACTTACCTGGTTATTCAAGAGAAAAAAGAGTGCTTTTCAATGCACTAAGATGGCAAGGTTTAAGGGAAGAAGAGAAGACAGATTTGTAGGCTTTTGAGGGAAATCCTCCTTAGTCTGGCTAGTCCTCAGTCCACAACTATTTCTCCATTTCTGTCCTTCCACCTTATTTTGCCCTTAATCTCACTGTGCATTCTTCCTCCCAACTCAAAGAGCAAACCCACAAGGGAGCCAGATGTGCTGAACGTATGGATATAAAGAGGCAATCTGCATAACAACAAGAACCATGTGAAATAATCTCGTTTTTCCCATCTTGCTTCTATTTTTTTCCGGTGGGGGAAAAATATAGGTCTAGTTCATGGTTTGTTCTTTTCAAAGCAGTTTCATTTTAATTCCTTCCTCCACCTTTCAGGGTTTGGATATAAGGTATGTCTACATAAATACTTTCCATTCACATACATGCATGCATTACTGTTTTGCAGCTATATTGCAAAGTTCCTTTCTCTCCAAATGATATTATCAGAAGTGAAAGACCACGGTCAAGCAAACAACCTATTGTTCAAATTGTAGTTACATAAACAGAGTCCCATTAGTCCCCCAGCAAGCTCAGCGTTAAGCCCAAATAACTCAGTAGCAAAATTGCTTCCGTAGCGGCAGCAATTAACTTCTAACAGTTTTGAGAAGAGACAATCATGAAAGGAGGAAAAACAAAACTATGAGTCTCATAAGTGTAAAAAAAAAAAATATGCTCTTTTGATCTATGGTGGTAGAAGTCCATAGGAGATCCTGAATACAGAGATAGGACTCTCAAGTCATTTGGACACACAAACAAGAATGCTGTCTTAAGCTAGACCACACCTTCCTCTTAAGAAGTCATGTTTTCTCCCATTATACGCTGAACATGGTTCACCAGCTTCCCACACTCAAAGAGCTGAAACTGGGAGCAAAGGGAATCTCCACAGGAAAGAGTTTCACCCAGGGGATGCTATCGTCCCAGCCATATTGACAGAGGAGAGAAAAAAAATGGTTCAAGAGGCAGAACAAGTATTGCAGCTCAGAGTTCAGGTGCTCCAGGTAGCCTCTGGCAGACCTTCTCTCTTTGCTGATTAAGGAGACTGGACTTTGCAAGTGCCTTCCAGCCATCACCATGGACTGTTCAGTGCTGAGCACCCATAAAAATCTGGCCTCAACGGTGGGCGTTGAAGACCTACAAATGTAGCCAAAGAAAATCTGACCCAAAGCCAATTGAATCAAGCTTTGGACTGGGCTTTGAGAATTTTTGTTATAAGACGTAAGAAACTGGACCTTCCCCTTGTGCTATGCACCGTGCTAACGTACCCTGAGAGACAGCCAGCGCTGCAAGGAGCCAGCAGGCTGGGGAGGGATGGAGAGGGAGGTATGGTCACAGTGTATTAGTTGCAGGGCCATGGACAGTGTTTATTTAAAAAGCAATTGAACATTAGAATTTAGTGCCTCTGATCATTTTGTTTTTACCAATATGCTACTTCTACCTCCGGCCTACGTTATTTGTTCATTGTTTGGAACAGACCACCACTGAAGTTGTCATTTTAAAATATTTTCCACTGTGATTGAACAGCTGCTGCAGTCAAGTAGTCCTATCTTCTATCAAAGTTTGTAAATCATAGTATTTTAAAAAGATGCGAGAAGCAAATAATCTGGTATATAATAGTTATTTGATTTTTTACATATGTGTAGAGAAAATAAGCATATTAGATCTCTAGCCTTTAATTAAAAAATAGTTGGGGGGAGGGAATAATATCTTAATAAGTAACATCTGACCAAAACCTATTTAGTAAATCATACCCTAAGTGTGGCCAAAAACTGTAAGATTTACTGCAAGTAAATCATTATTGCTATCTGAGGCTGAATAGCTTCCATCTGATTCCTGTACAAAAATACACTCCATGGAAGCACAGCCTCGAACTTCAAAGGACATGCAGGATGCTACTAATTTCTGTATCTGACAGTGTGATGCAATGTTTGGATTTGCATCTCTGCACTTCAAAGTGTGGCACTCTCTAGATAAGGTCTCCATTTATTCTGACATGGATTCGCAGAGGTGAACAAGAAAGCAGCACCCAAAACAGACAGTACCCCCCCCCCCCCAAAAAAAAAAAAAAAAGAAAAAAACCACAGAAACAAAACCAAAACAAAACAAAATCCCCAAAACCTGCTCTGTTTGCTTCTCTCTAAAATCAGTAATGCCCTGGAGAACAAGGATTACAGAAGAAGAGTACAAGTCATGGTTGCGGTACTTCAAGTAATCTCCAGTGTCCAAAACACAGTGTTAACATATGGCACTCAAATGCAGATTTCAAATATTTTTTTAAGCAATACTGAATCTGACTATTGGGTAAAATGCAGACCTAGCTGCTTTTTTTTTCCTTCATACTGAAGCTGTCAAAATTTCAAATAGCGCAGTTAGATATTAGTGTATTTATATTCTCTGAATTACACTGAATTTTATCTAAAAATTACCACAAGATGAATTCTGATGATCCGCTTTACTGTTGCCAATCTAGTAAGGCAAGAATCCTACGGGATAATGATGAGCTTTTGCCCTAATGACACTACAATGACACTTAAAAATTCATATTGTATATGTGTGCAATTGCTATCACGTTATAGACCTAAAAAAAACTCTAAATGCTGGGATATGATCACAACTGCAATACAAATCTTATTCTTTCCACCAAAACACATAAAAAAGTCTGCTGCAACTATAGCTCCAAGAACTGTTCTTACTTCTCTTGTATAAAACATCAAAGTATTTTTCAGTACCAACAGCTGCTGACCAGGAGCATATGTACAACAGTTATAATTATTTATTTATAATTAATTAAGCACTGATCATGTTCAGCAAAAACATTTGGGAGGAAAAAACCCATAACTTAAAAATCTGACAGAACAGAAGTGTTGAGGGACCAAAGCATAAAAATCTTCATGATGAAAATCCAGGAGGAAATTCCTGGCATTTTGAAGCACTGCATAATGCAGGTTCAAATACCTGCCCCTAAAATTGCATTATATAAGATACCACCATTACTAAGGTTTCTAATTGCGCAGTAATTATCAAGTATCCCATACCCTAGGTATAAACTGTCCTTATAATTAAGTTTGCATAATATGCCACTACATTAAAAGGATTGCCTTTGTATTTAATTATCTTTGATTTTTTAATGTTTTTTTTAAAGGAAAAAGAGGGGAAAAAATCTATCAAAGCTAACAGGACTCAGAAGATTTGTGTAATAAATATCATATGCAGATTTTTATTTCCCAATTCAGCTGGAGACCAATGTAGTATTTTGAAGTTTGATTAAGGCAGTTCAGCCTCTCTAAAGTTCCTGTTTCAAAATTAAAAATAAGTTGTGCGGTGCTGTTCTATTAATTATTTATTTTTTTAAAAAGGAATACCAAGTATCACTTGCTCAATTAAGAGAAAAAAATCAAATACTGTTCAAAGAACGAATTCCAAATGAGTGCGCTACTTCTTACTCATTATGAGTAGTTATCCGTTGCTCGGTGCGATATTTACACGTATTGCCAAATCCCTCAGTCCTTCCTTAGGCGAAAAAGGTCAGTGGGAGTTTTGACTAAGTCCCTCAGGATTCGGGCCATATTGAATTAGAAACCTATATAATTCCAAACATTTTCTCTATTATATAGAATTCTTGCATACTTAAGCAACTTTGTATTTAGCATGAATCTCAGAGCTTAAATGCAGCTCGCATCTGGATGGTAGATTGTGCTTTATATTATACAATCTGCAGTTACTGGAAACGTTTGTATCCTTTACCGAGAAAGAATGATTCATTTCATAGAAATTTTCATCTGCTATTAATCTTCCAGGATATAGTTAGTGTTCTGATATTTTCAGATATTGTTTTATGGAGGGATTTAAAGTAGCTCTCCCTTGGCAGCCTGCAAGATTACTCAGTGATTATAAGCAACTCAATACTGTATGACAGCATTTCCATGCAAGGGACTTACAATCATGTTTCATTAATTCGGCTTGAATGAAGCCTCATTTCAGGCCTTGAGGAGCTTAAGATTTATGTGAAATTAATAACATAACAGATGTCTTCACAATTTGGTTCCTCTGAAAAAAACTGATTACTTTGAAAACTTCAATGCTTTAAAATGCAGACTGAGGGAGTTTTTACTCTAGGGTAAAGAGTTATTCATTTATATCAACCGAATCTTGGAACTAAGTGGAATTTAAATGTCAGATTTATATTAAATAGTCATATTCACCATTATTACATGTAATAAACAAAAGCCTATTACTTTCATTAATAAGCGGTGTTGGACATTTAAACTAAAGCTTAGAGAGATAGAGTCAGCACCTTTGCTAAGCAGTAGGAATAAGTGAGACACAAGGGAGATAAAAGAAGAATATCCAGGAAGCCCTGGGTTTTTTATCTTTGTTTCTGATAATTTAATCATCTTTTCCTCATAGGAAAACAAAATGCATCTGTGCTCACACAAAACTCCCCACTTTATAAGAGTTGAAGCTGTCTCTTGTGGATGCACACGCCTAAGGCCAAATGCCTTCTTTCTTTCACAGGACACTTTAAACGCCGGCTTCTCTTCTTTTTTTTTTTTTCATTTTTTCAAAAATTCAATTCTTTTATCTAGGCTTCAGCCACACTAGGTGCCTTGCAAGCTGAATTTTAACGCATGCATGAGCAAGGGGTTTATCTTTAAGGAAACTGTCTATGCGATTACTTCTCCAAGTCCAAAAAAAAAGTAATTGAAATAAAAATTATCTCTTAGCTTTGCTTTCTGATCGGATATGCTGAAGGGCACAGGGAACAATGCATTTTTGATTCATACACTCAAGTACAGCTGATAGGATAGTCACTGCGATGGTTCGATATGCAAATGTGTTACATTAAGGGCTGAAAAATTGACACCGTGCAGGATATTACAGCGAAGACACTATCAGCAAAATCATAACAATTAGCTGTTTGATTGCCGCAGACACGGTTCATGCACCAGCCTCACAGTTCTAACGCGGTGTCCCCTGATCCCTTTCTTGTCTCGCCCCACCCTCAGCACCGTGTCCGCATTGATACGATGCTTCGCCAAGAGGTAAGGGCTCCGAGATAAAGGCGAAATATCAAAAGCATTAGTATAAATTACAATTGTACATTATTAGCTATTTAATTACATGAGATATCAGAGTGGAGCTTGCTGATTTCATGCTTATGCTAAAAGTTACCATGGCAGTATCCCTCCCCTGCGAGACGGCATCAGGAATTATTGTTAGCACATGCTAAAACAGACAAAGCAATGTATCCCTGCCACATTCCCTCCCTGTCTCTCTCTAAGTTTAATACCAAGGAATTCCTTAGGCATCTAAAAAAAAGCACACGTCTGGCATGGGGCTGTGAACCAGGAGATCTGAATTCGGAGATAAAGCCGGCATCCTAGGCCTAAGGCGGGTGGCTGCTGTGCTGACTGCGGAGGTAACTTGTTCTGCTCTCCATGAGGGACACCCGCTTTCCCCTGCACCGGCACCCCCTCCTCGCCCACACCCCCCGAGGGGTGGCATTAGCTGTGCCTCCAAAAACAGCTGCTTATCAGCTCCTCTGGAGGGAGGAAGAAGCAGTGGGTGGTAGAAGGTTGCAAGGAGGAGGGGGATGGAAGGGGAGAGAAGAAAAAAAGAGGACCAAGAAAAAGGAGACATTAATAAGGATGAAGGAAGAGGGGGGGAACTGTAATCTACCCAAACACGCGTGCAGACAAAGGCCTGATCAAGCAGCACACTCAATTCACATGCCACTGATTTCTCTGTATGTACAAACGTGGAAGATAATGCCTAAATAAACACATTAGTGTGTGTGAGAGAGAGGAAATCAAGGCTGAGAGGTGTCTTTTGGTGTCTTGCCTCCTTTTAAAGGAGGGAAAACAGTATTTTACACTAAACATCTCAAAAACTCCTCTACAACGAAACGTAACAAATGCTGGAGTTACACATGAAGTTCTCCCACCGAATTCCCCAGCTGGCACCATCCCCAGTGCACGTGTGCCACAGCCATGCAAAGCCATCTTCAGAGGTGCCAGGATCCCCCCAGTCGGGCAACAGGGAGCAATGCCAGCATGGCCGGATGGGAAGGGCTTGGATTTCATGGAGGGCTTTCACTTCTCTCTGGTATTCTGCATGAGGTCGCTATGGACCATTTGGTTAACAAGGACAGGCACTGACAGGAGTTGTCATGCACCATGGCTGAAACCCTTCTGCTCAGAGGAGATAGATTTAAAGCCCATTTAAAGCACGATGAATTGAATCAATTGATGAATCACAGATAGCAGAGATGGCAAGGACTGTCTTCAGCCCCACGCCAGTGAAGTGTTGTCACCCATGACATGGGGAGCCTTTTTTGGCAGAAGGATGCTGAAGCACACCAAAAACCTCACCCAGAAAGGAATCACCCACCACGGAACTGCAGACACATGGACCTGAAGGTTCAGGTCTCATTTCACCTCAGCAGTTTTTGTAAGGTCCACAGAGCATTAGGTTGGGAAGGGAAAGTAACACGAAATTTAGCACTCCTGTGATAAACATAGTAACTGATATGACTTCAGGTACCAGCTCCTTTATCAGTGACAAGGAAAGACTGAAGGGTTTGAACCTGTTGCTGGGATCAGCCTAGCCCAGAAAGGTTTGGGTGATCTTTACTTAAACGTCTTGCCCTTGCGGCGCGGCTGTAAAAGTAAAGAACATTTCGAATGCAATCCTGAAAAAGGATGAGAAACCCTGAATGCACCAGTTTCCCATTTTCTACACCACTGTCATGTACTAATAGAAAGTACAAAAAAAAAAAAATCTCCATGCACTTGGATGCACTTTGCATTAAAATGGTCTAATTTGACGACTTTTTTTTTTAGACATTTTCCTATTTCTGAGCACACCCATCGGTAGCCCCGAGTATGCGCTGTTACTCTGCTCCATTCTCCTTTCCTTTATCTACAGATTTCAAGACAGCTTTGTCTGCTGGTGCTGGTATCAAACATAGAGATTCCTCATCATTTCTGTGGACAGTTTCCCCTCATTTATCGACCTGCTCTTAAGTTAAAACATCATTTATCAACAATAGAACAATAAAACCAGTGTTCTAATGAAGCTGGCTTTCAAGGAAATGTAGAGCAGGAGAATACCCATGAATAAGGGTAACCCAGGAGCAAGCCAAAGTTTCCTGGAAGTGGCAAAATCATTCAACATGGGAATTGTAGCAATAAGCTGTAAGCCTCTTTGCTGACCACCTCCTGCAATACAATCTCCATGCTAATAAGAGAGGGACTCTGGAACTGCTATTCTGACACCAAGAGAGCCCAGAGGACTCCAGTCTTCCTACTCCATTTGATGCTGGGCCAGCAAAAGTTAAAAATTTTGAAAAGTTGAATGGACAGATAATCTCAGACTCCATCTACAAGCGCAACATTTAATTCACGCCCTAAGAATTATGATTAAATATTGACATATTTTCTTCTCCTAGTATTTTTTTTTTGCCTAAACTAACATTTCAGTATTAAAAACTTGTTAATGCAAAAGAAAAGAATTACTGAAAGCCTTTTTTCTCCAAAATCTTCATCCACACTAACACATTCCCCACCAAGTTTTGGGTTTGCTGAATCAGCATTTTAGACAGACTGGAACATTCCCCTCCCATTACGCTCAACTGCTCTCACTTGTTTGGAGATGGCTGTTGAGATACAGAAGACGACTGCTTGTACTGACATTCTCATGAGAATAAGCTTTCAAGTCTGGACCTTTCTGGTTTTGACTTGGTCTACTATACAGAAAGAGTTTCTCATGAGAGTACAAAAATAATAATAATACAAGTGGGTATGAACATTTAGCCTGACTTTGCAGCATTCCTGAGGCGCTCACCCAAGCTGCTTCGCGTGACAGCGGTAGCCAGAGCAACTGGCCCGACACCAGTGCATCTCGCCCTAGTACCTTCCCCTTCCAACTGCAGGGGCTCCGCCGGCTGCTGCACTAAGGTACACATTCGAGCTGCCTTAATTTACTCTTGGAGTGGTACTGGCACTTTCTCAGGTTGCTCATGAGCGGGTTTACAACTTCGTGTGACTCAAAGTCTTCAAAACTCTAGAGTTCATAAGCATCATTAAACTCCATTTGTCAGCTCTTTGACACACGGTCCTGTTCCTGGGTCCCAAATGGGACAAATAATCTCCTCTCTTTTGGCGTGTTGGAGTCTCCAGATATTAATACTAGATGCCAACTTATCTATTTAAAAAGAAAAATATTCACAGCTATATCGGTGGTGCAGTTAAATGGATAAGAATTCATTCAGATCAGTATTATCAGGAGAACAACATCCTTTCAGCTCCAACAACTTTTATTAAAAAAAAAAAAATCCAGCAAACAACCACGCCAGCCCACTGTAAATGGAGCCAAGTGATTTCTTCATATAATGCTTGTTATATTCACTTTAAGGGGAAAAGTAAATGAAGACTATAATGGGAAAAACAAAAACAGGCAGATCTAACTATACAATAAATACAGAACGTGCCCTATTTAATCTACTTACAGTAAAATCCACTGAGCAAAATTATAATTTGATATGGCTCAGCTTAGCCAATAGAAACTCATAAAATGTCTTAACATCATAATACATTGTACAAAAGAATTACTAAGTACCATAAAACATATGGGAATATGGGTCTGTATTCATCCATTACTCTTTGCCAGTGTAACATATTAAAATGGTTTCTATTTAAGTGCAGAGATCCCTGAAGTATACTACAGTCTTAATTAAAATGTCAATAAAATGCAAAAGTGCATTGGGGACCTTATCGGACTTTTTTTTTTGTTAACTCTTTCAGAGAGTTATTTCTTAATAGTTTCATTACACTACTGAGGCTTGGAGCAATTAAAAATAAACACAAGTAAGCCATTTTTAATAATTAGCTGCAGTGAGGTATACAGATCTGAGCACGATCTGAATCCTTTCTCTCGAGCACAATTCCCCGCAGGAGTCGCTGGCAGGTTAAGTCAAGACTGGAAAAGTAGGTCCTTCTCCGAGGCCAGGAAACAGCGCTTTGGGTATTCTCATTCCAGTGTTTTATTTTCTTTCAGTAAATTTTAAAAAAGGTGCAAGAGCTTTTGTGACTCTTTTTCTGTGAGCAGAGACCTTAGCCAGGTAAGAAGGTGTCTGGGTTTCAGTGACATTTCAAGTGGACAGCTTTCACTAGGCACGGGAGACACTGACCCCGGAGGCAGGCTGCCTCTCTGGAGTTCTTGCCCTGCCTTTCCGTGGGGCATCAAACCCACTATAAATGGAAATAAAAACTATAGCTGGCCAAGAAATTATTACCTATTTGTTTTTTCTTTTCTTTCAAGGAATTAAAAAATGCCTTAGAAAAATCTTTTAAAAAATAAAACAAGATCACAATGTTTCTCCAAAACTTGAAACAAAATTCAGTCATAAGGACAAGATCCCACCTTGCTTTCTGTAGTATTGAAAGGATGAAAATGGAACAAGTAAATATGTTATTCTCTTTCCTCCTCTTCTGTTCTCCCAACCTCTCATACCAGAAGAAATATTTTCAAAGATAAATTCATTTTCCCCACTTCCCTAAAATGCTACAATATTTCCCTAACTTCTGCATTCCCTTGAGGAAAGTAGCTATATCTCTGGCATGGAATTTGCCTATTACTAGCAAGATCAAAATCTTGCCAAAAATCACGATACTGGGAGCAACCTTGGAGTGCTGAGGCACCGGCACGGGGTCCTGGATGGCTGATCTGGTGCACGGGGGCTTTCCCAAGAGGGGTGAGGCTGGGCCAAGGCTGATTCTGCTTAGAGAGAGTGTGGAGAGTGCTCAAAGTCAGTGGCAGTGTATAATCCAGCCTAAAAAATAAACTGAAGGATCAGAGCCTCTGTTCTACAATCTTGTCGTACTTAGAGGCAGTATATCAACCAGGCCATGGCCGCTAAGTCATTAGGGGGGATTAGCAATTACCTCCCTTGTTCCAGGACAATACAGAAAACAAAACATAGCGCTGGTTTTGAAATCTGTGCTTAGCAGCTAAGATACGTACCATGCCTATCCTTTTAGCAGGCTGGAGAAGCAGAGAAAGGAAAAAAAAAAGAGAATTAAATAAGACAAGAAAAGTTTACCAGATCAACAAGCCTTCAGATCGCATCGTGGTCTGATTCTCTTTCTACTTCATCCCCCTCTAAATCCACTTTATGCTAAGTGACAAGCAGTTGGCAGGTTTTGCAGATATATTGACAATAGTAGACATACGATACAGCTGTGGAGATTTGTCTTACTAGGGTTTCAGCTGGTTTCTACTAGCTAACAGCCAACAGCCAGATTTTGGGGGTTATGACCTCTAGTTATTTGAAAGAAAGTAGGGGGAGGAGGCAAGCAACACATTTTATGCACTAGTCTGCTGTTCCTAGAATATTTTTAGGACTCACATAAAACTGACTCTATTTAACGAGTCTTTAAAACAAAACAAACCAAAAAAAAAAAAAAAAAAAAAGAGAAGTGATTGGAAAGGACATATCTTGTGAACAGAATTGGGAAATTTAAACAGTTATGGGGCCCTATCTCTTGTGGTGCTGAGCAAGCACTTCCCACAGAGGGCTGAATATTCTTACCTCCTAACGGGTTATACGGAAGGGGAAGGTATTTAGCTCGGTATATTGTATTCCCTTTGGTGGAGATAGTCCACATCATGTTTCTCAGTTCTACCAACTCTGATTTTTTTTTTTAATTTTTTTTTTTAAGTTGAAATGACAAAGGATTTGGACTTCTAGCAGCAGAGATGCTCAACTCTCTCTTTCCTGTGAACCTCATCCGCACTAGTGGATTTCTTACAGACACACAGCTTTCTGTAATCCTAAAGATCTCATTTAACATTGCTATATGCATCACGTCTATGTGATGTCACTGTATCGGTTTGGGAGGGAGAACCACAGTTCTAGGATGGACCAGTGGCACCAAACTACCAATTTGAGATTACATGAATAATAAATCAGATCATGATTGTCAATCACAGGTACAAGCTGCCACAAAGCCTGTGGATCTTAAGACTTGACTAAGTTACTCCCGTCAAGTGCAAAAGTGATGGAAAACTTGAAAAATATATTAACTGTCCGACAAACAATTTAACCTTAGAACACTGGATTAGGCTCAGTAGAGCTCCCTAACCTACTCGGCTCTCCTAGGGAAGTGGGTAGACTATCAGAAAAGCCACTCCACTGCCTGCTGTAAATGTAAGGACAGAGGAATCCTTCCTACCGCTTTAGCTTCTGTTCCTTGATGAATTATGAGCCCGGGTAAATGGAAACTGTCTTACTATGTCACTGTTACACGCGGGGTTCTAGCTATTGTCTATCTTTTCCCAAGCACCCATGCCCACATATTGTCCAGCTGAGCGGAGGTGCCAATGTGGCAGGAAGAGACGGGAAACACATCCCCCCTGAAGGCACCAGGCCGACGGCCAGCGTGCTCTACCGTGGCCTCCCCCGCAATGCAGCGCTGAGGGCGGGGAGGTGGAGCTGGTCTGGGCTCGAGGAAATGCGAAAAGAATGTAGATATCTGAATTAAGTGACCGACGTCAGGAAACCCCTCCTGGGTACCAGCTTCTGCAGACAGAGTTCGAAGGCCTTGCTGGTGGCTGCTTTGGAGAGGGGAGTTGGCAGCTCGGGGAGCCGGGCTCGGTCTTGCGGGGTTTGAATAACACCACACCCACGTGTTCAGCAGCAAGGATTTCTCTGGGGCCTCTCTGCCTATTAGAAGACAAGGCTGGAACTAACGCTTGACAAACACAAAAAGCAGGAATCTCCCCATTTTTCTTTAAACCAGCCAGCTCCTTGTTCCTTCTTAATGTCAAGAATTTTATTATTACTAGAGGACATACCACAACAATTACAAATTTTCAGTTGAATTAGACTTAAGGAGACTGGTCTACAGTAACATATTTATATGATTGGTTTCTAATGGTGTAGTTAATTATAAAAATAACTTGCCTGCAGCTACCACACATATATCTATATTTAAATAAGTCTTTTTTTTTCTTATTAAGAAGTGGGTTAACAAAGACAAAATTGCTGTTGCTTAATGTTTATTAATAAACCATCAAACTAAAACCAGTGTGCAAATCTGTTCTGGCATTTTTAAATACACTGCAGTCGAAAATATTACAGCTGGTATGTACAAAACATTATTCAGAAATGGCTTACTTACAGGAAGCCATATCCTATTCATATCTGAATTAATGTTCACCCGTAGACAAGTGAATTAGAGACCTGTGTTGAAGTCTCTTAATCACAAATGCCTTCTTGTCAAATCACAAAATAAACCGGGACAGTCCAGACATATAAGAACCTGACATTAACATCACCCTGTTTGATGTGAATCCTCTCTTGAAAGAGCTCCATAACAAATACCCGACAGCATTTCTTTGCTGTATGAAACAGTCAATGTTCAGATCTGCCCAAAGTTATCATCTTGCTGGTGAATACTGCAGGAAAACAACATCCGTTAGTCCTCACTTCCCCATCCCCCGCATGCTGACTCAAAGTACAAAGTCTTGAATTTTAAGGTCGCTCCTCCCATTCCTTGCACCCTTTACTAAAAGGGAGGGACTGGCATATTGTCTTTGCCCATCAGTAATGCTCCATCCCCTCTGTGCAGCATAACCAGCGTTTCTCCCCAGCAGGACACACAGAATGTGTGTCTAGTTCCTACCCTCAAGGAGAGACCTCCCCATCCAACACCATCGCTGTAGTAAGAGGAGATCCCAGACCTGTCCTTCTTAATTATTGGAGTGATGCTTGAGCTTTGGAAAATACAAACAACAACATCTGGGACGCTAGGAAACCAGTCCCTTCTCCTCCATCATTCCTGCCCAAGTGTAGCAATTATTTCTTTTGTTGTATTGCAACAGCAGAGTTTAGAAACTTTGCACTGATAAATCTGGGGAAGGGATATTTGCACAGACAAACACTTGCCAAGACACACAGAAAAAGTACAGCTGCAGAAAAAGTTCTCACCGACTAACTGGAAAATATGTGACATGTTCTCTGGCCATATCAGATTTTTAGTAGGCTTTGATTTGAAAGGCAGCATCTGTAAGGCAAACACTTCCATTTGTTAAGAAAACAGACGCATTCATTTCCCAGCAAAAATAAGGAAAACATTGTCAAGCTCAGAGGCAGAAAAAGATTTGAGAGTGTTTTACCAGAGTGGAATTTTAACATCTTAGACTGCATCAAAAGGTATGAATTGCCTTGATGCGCCCTTGCTTCTTCTCCAGTACTCAAATAAATATTTGACAATTTCCCCAGCAGAGTATGTGATGCTCAGGAGAAATATATGTGAATTCCAGATTAAAACCACAAATATTTCTTCATCTGTCAGACCTGTTTCAGGAAGATAACTATAGTCTTCCTTTGGTGGAACCTTTGTGATGCCCCCAAGGGTGATTTGTATCCTGGTCTCTGACGCATGAATGCTGAAGCCTCAAAGTCCTACTGAAGTCAGTGGGACTCAGCTCTGGTACGCAGTCTGACTGTATCACCTAGTCATGGAAAAACTGTGACACATTTTTCTGACTTAAAATAATGTGTTATGTGCAGTGATCTATTGTAGAGCAGCAAGTCTTGGTTTCCATCAGAACATTCAGCAAAAGAGTTTTCAAGGGTTTCTTGATTGTTTTGACAATCTCAGCCTCAGGCTTTCAAAGACAAGAGTTCACATTGCACAGCTGAATGGCTAAGGATTGCAATAAGCCCAAAACAGTAATAAAAGATGAAGCTGTGATATGGACAGAGAGGAAATCGGAAATGGTGTATCAGCACATTAGAAACACAAGTAGTACCTGATCTCAGGAACAAAACCCTGCAAGATGCTGAAGACACTGGGAACGTTACCGAGATTTGTGGCCATCCTCTGAAGGTAGAGAGTGCTCGGCTGCCTTCAAAAAGAAACAAATGACCAGCAACTGCTCAGAGTGGTGAAGGTGTGAATCGCATTTCATGTGCTTCACTTGAACTTCAGTGTTCAAATTATGATCTTCTGGGTTTTTTTGGTTTATTTTTTTGTGGTTTTTTGGGGTTTTTGTGGTTTTTTGGGTTTTTTTTTTTAGGTGAATCACAAAGGTAACAGAAAAGAGAAGCAAACAAACAAACCATAGCTAGGTAAGAAAATCCCTGAGCAACCGGAGTGATTCCCAGTTAGTGGTGTTACTAGCAAAAGAGAGACTGTAAAAGCCTTTGTGCTCCTCCCCAGCCTACAGGAAAGCTTGTGCCCTACACAGAGCAGCCACAGCCCGTGGTCAGCGATGCCACCTCTGTACGTTCACTCCTAGAGATCCAAAGTCTTTCCATTTCCCAGGCAAGTTTTCCAGCCATGTGAACACGCACATGGAATATTTTCTGATATATATGTAAAACTGTTGACATGCCGATAAATAATCTCTGTCACAGCATCCTGTACACATTGCCAGGGAGGCTGTCCAGTTTTGTAAGTGTCACTTGAAATAAATATTTGTTTTTAAATTCTATTGTGTAACCACAGATCTTTAAGCAGATTTGCAAATTTTAAAATATTTACATCTATTTGAGACATCACCAAATGGATTTGGAGTGGTGAGTGGGGAAGGCAAATCTACAATCCATTTTCTGAAGTATGAATGCAATTTTTGTTGTTGAGGAAAAAAGACTGCTTCAACAGATACGGGCATCTCCTCCATCCTCAGGCATTGCTAATGTGCATCAATTGCACAGCTCCTAGGATGTGCATGAGTTATTTGTTCTGTGCTTTTGGAAAAATGCTGTTCTTCAGTGATTTTTGATTTTTTTTTTTTTTTGTAAAGCCCAACTAAGCAGCACAAAGCAAGCTCTGAAGACAGTATTTCCAACACATTTCTGATGTGAGAAAGATCCTTTCAACATCTTTTCAAGAAGCCAAAGCAGGTTTTCAGAATTTGGAAGGAAAAAAAATCCAACATAGGTCTTATAATGGATTCAGTGCTATCACGGGATACACTATACATCCAGAGGAAAAGAAATCAAGAAGAATGTGATCAAAAAGGGAGTAAAGGGATATGGCACTATCACAGACAAGACATAAAGAAGGATGGATTTGATCCCATCTTTATAATCTTCGTATGGTACTTAACAATTCAAAGCTTGCTGTATATTTGTAATTGGTGTATTTTCACCTATCAATCCACTACATGCTTGCACAGACTGGAGTGAGCAAGCAGAGATACAGATAAAATACATAGCTGTGTCCTTCATAACGCCTGCTGATACACACTAATTCCCAACTGTTCATACCCTCATGCAATTTTTTTTTTTTTTTTTTTTTTTTTACCCTGGATTCTGCAGTCAGCACTTGCACATCACTTATTCCTCAATCTCATCCTTTCTGATAGGAACAGCAACTCAGGGAGTTTATGACTTTACTCAGAAGACAGCAGGTCACAGGCCCTGGCTGCACACAGGACATTTAGTGCCTACGCTGAACACGCCGTGGGGTCTTTGTGACATGACTGTCAAATTTACCTGACGCAGTATGCTCTAGGAATAAAGCCTAATCTTATTTAAACCTCTTATCCGAGGACCATATGTCTTTAGCTATAAAAATTAAGAACATCTTATCACCTGCATATTTCACGTTCAAGTATGAAGCAGAGGACATAGATCATTACTCATTCATCACCCTGCATTTGTCCTGAATCTTGAAAATAGTCATTAAAATACAAGAAACTGCTATTCTCTCACTGAAGGCCAAGCTTCCAATTCCCCCATCTGCTACACCTGCACCAGGTGTAAGGCAGAAAGAAGATCTGAAAACTGGGTAGGATGACATGGATGGTCCAAACAGCATCAGACTGTAAACCTTAATTAGCTTTTCAGCTAATTCTATAAATGGCATGCTAATGACTATTTTTAGTAATGGCAACTGTATCTTTTAATAGCAGTATTTCAGCCTCCTAATTAAGTAGACAGATCAGTGATAAATAGCCATCCTTTTAGAGAGCTAACGAAGAACTTTCATCATCAAGGATGTGCATATACCTCAGCTAGAAGTTCTCCCAAGAAGTGCAGCCGCAGGTGGGCCAGGTCACCCGGGGAGCACCCAGACCCACGGCCAGGAACGTTTGCTGGCGGTTGCCTCACAGATATTCATCAGAATTGGCAGTCCTCCACATCCCTCTCCACTCTGACAGAGCCCTCCTGAATTTCTATTTTTTACTATGTAGCTGGCAAAGAAGTCTTAGACTGGAGAGATTTCTCTTCTGCACAACACAAGGATATCTCCTGCAACGGACTGCTCATGTTGGTGAAAAATACTCTTTCAGCACTTGATCAAATATGATTAAACACTCCAGTACTTTCGAGTAACAGATCTTGCTTTTACCTGAACTGCACAATGAAGGTTTATTAATGCGTTGTTAGGACACAAACTAAAGACCATATACTGAACACACAAAGAAGCTGTCCCTACATGACCCTGATTTTCAGCCACATAATTTTGCTTGCAGGCCAGCAGGCATTAATTTGGGATGCTCCATCGATTATTACATATTGCCCCTGAATTATTTATTTACTGCACTTGACTGCTGTCTATTCTCTCTTAGACTTCGAGGAAAGAGCAGCATGTGAGAAGGGCTGGATGGTTCAATACACAAGGCTGGTTATAAATTCTGGTTATAAATTCCATGTAACAGCTAATTTGCCACGTCACTTCGCTCAAGTCACTTTACTTCTCTGGGCTTTGGTCTCACCTTCCCTTTTGCCTGATTCAGCCGTGGAGACTATACATTCTTTAAAGCAAGGGCTGTCCTTCGGCAGCTGGATGTTTCTACTCCCATATAAAAATAAGAAAACTACTGATATTTCCTGGAGGTAGGGAAACTGTCCAGCATTATAGGCCACTTCTGAGAATGGTGTCTTCATGTATCGGGTCACAGGAGCATCAGGTTCTCCCTGCCTCTCCTGATACCCGCCGCTATCAATCCTGTTTCATATTTCTCACTCTTAAGTACAACCCCATGAAAGATTCAGCCCTAACAGTGCAGGCTGCTGCTATCCCTCTTCAAATCCAGCAGCTTTTCCGTGACCTGTTCTCACTGCACAGGTTTCATCTCCAAGTCTTATTTCCTACTGAGTTTGGACCATCCCACAAGCTTTAACAAAGGTCAGATGATCTGCACGTTAAAGTTTAGCTGCACAGCTTCATATGTACTGATGTAATTTGACATCTATATACACTGAAGTGACATGCTGGCCAGATCATGCTCATTCAGATGCGAGATGGTTACCTTCTCTGTACTCCTCACACAAGGGCTTGGCAGAAGACATCATTCTCACTACTCAACACACACAAATCTGAAGGATTACACACACTGGTCACCTACAGCTGCCCCAGCAGGGTAGTGGCAGAAGGAGGAGGACACGCTGAGGATGGCCAGGCAATGAGCATCCCTCCAGCTCCCACAGGGAAGCAGCGGGGATCTGAACCACTGACTTTAAAACTGGAATTTTAAAGCCTGAGCTTCTGCTTTTGTGAAATAATAGCGCAATTGTGATAATAAAGGCAAGAAATACATCAGGTCTTGGGTACCTTACTAACGAGAAACGTTCAGCTAAGTGATACACTTAGCTTTTATTGAACCAACACCCACAAATAAATATACTTGTTCCCACGAACAGGGATTCATTCTCCAGTTGAATGGGTCTATAATTTAATCCATTGTTACACCCCAACCAGAGCCAATATTTAACATCTCTTCTAATCGAGCTATAATTTAATATTTTTAAATTTCTTTTAAATTAGTTGAAATCCTTTCATTTTCTCTTTTATGAAGGAAAGTTCTCCTTTTTGCCTATGATTGAGTTTGATCTGGCTTTGTTAGAGCCTTCTTAAGAAATACAGTACACATTTTTGTTCCTCTTATCTAAGTTTCCAGGACTTGATCAATAGTGGAGCATATTTTTCTGTCCAAGAACCAAATTTATTCAACAGATTATACATTAATTTTACCATTAGAACATAATATGAGCAGATAATCCACAAAAATGCTTCAGATTTTTTGAAAGTGAATTTAATTATAACTAGTAATGTGCATTTGAGAATTATAATTATGAAAAGTCCTGTTCTATAAATCTGAAATGACAGATTATATTTCAAAGCCTTATTGCAGAGGAATTAGAGTACTGATTTATTAGTTGTAAATGTCTGATTATTGCAGCTTTGCTAAAAAACATGATCACAGCATATTCTAGCTGGATTTAATGTGTTTAATCCTTCCGACAAGAATCATATTTTGAACAGAAAGCAGCACTGCGTTAATTTGTTTATGAGACAGATTTAGACAACTAATCTTTGTCTTATGATCCCTGAAGAGTAATAATTTAAAAACACTTTACATACTTGTATTTTTCGAGCTGCAGACTACAGCTGATTATGAAATTTACAGTCATCTATAAGCACCACGATTACCGCTTGGCATTAGGAATGGTGCTTCTCATTGTTTGTAATGTCTCTGTTCCTGAGGGACACCCTGTACACACAAAGCCCGAATCACCTCTGCTAAGGATGTATCCAGCCACGTGGAGAAAGCTACAGAGGGCAACCACGATGCTGGCGTGCATCTCCCTTCTCTCCTACACACAAGCACGATGACTTCCCAGCGAATCCAAAAGGGACAGGCAAATTGAACAGGCTGGCACTGAGTGAAAATAGAGCCAAACATCGCAGGGTATGGTGTAGGATGGGTTTCCCTCGAACCCACTCGTGCTGCAGTCTCTAACGAGGTTCCCTCAAGGGAAAGATGTGCTATGTTTTATAATGAAAATTGACATTTCTGCATCTGTCAAACAGCAAAGCTTTAAATGAGGACACTTTCCAATCTAGAATGACTTGCTACTAAACCATGTGATACATATTTAAAAAAAAAAAAATCTTCCTACTGGACTTAATTTTTACCTGCGCCATTGTAAAAACTTATTTCTTTTCATCAAATAGCTGAGCAGGGGGAATCAACTTTTTCTCCAGATGCCCATTACTTGGATTTTTATTAGGAATTAGGATTCACCTCAAGAGAAATTTGTTTAAATTTCTTTAAATAAAGATCCCCTCCGGTGGTTATTTCCCAGCCAGTGATGCCATGTCAGTCTGGGTGCAACTTCATACGTTTGTGGGGAGCTCCCCCCTGCAGATGACCCAGCTGAAGTCCTTTGGACTGGCTGCACTGGGCAAAGGTTTGTGTTCTCCCAGTCAGAAACTGGTAACTGAATGGCAGGGACCTCCCCGGGCTCCCAGAGACTCCCATCATCCAAACACACACATCCCTGCGGCCTGGGGAGGTGAGAAGCACATGGTGGGACCCCACTAACGTGGATTTATATATTTTGTCCCTTCTTAGGCACTTCCAAACCCCCACTCAAAAGCAAAGGTAATCCAAGTTCTGCACGAGCCTACAAACACTCCAAATTCTGCTCCTTTCCAGAAAGGGAAAACACATTTCTGCTATGATGATATCAGGCTTCTAGAAGCTTTAAATATGCCTTGTTGGTGTATAGGCATAATCAGAGCAACAAAAAGGAAACAGGCTGTGAAAGATCCCATTACAGCCCTGCCAATCAGTTGTCTATCAACCTGCAGTACATGGCACACATTCGTTTGCTGTTACAAAGTTACTAAAAATAGACAAATAAAGTAAAAAAAAAAAAAAAAAACAAAAAAAAACCGAAACCAAACCCAAACTGATGACAGCCTGAACTTCAAAAAAAAATCCCACTTCAAGTGTAGTCTGGCAGCACTTGGTGACCATTAATTCTGTTCATTTATCACAGGTGCTGCAAACTGAACTGCCAGGGGAGGCAGCTGATCACAGGCTACAAGCAATCCAGCACGGGTTTTTAAAACAACATTACAATATTTCATCAGTCAGCTGTTTCCAGTGAAAAATCAGAAGCAACAGACCACTTACTCAAGACCAAAACGTGAATATTGCTGGAAGCCTTTTCTGCAAAGTTACTTGAGTTGGGCTGCAATGTTTAGACCTTGCCACTAAATACTAGTCTTCCTGACAACAAAAAGTTCTCCTACCAACTTTATAGATCATTGTAGCTAACATAAATGAAGAAAATCCCCTTTTTTAAAAAAACAAAACAAAACTCCAACTCTACAAAGGATAGAGTTTGGCAACTGGAATTTTCTAACATGCAGACTCACCCTGAGCACAGGGCATTTCATCGGTGCTGTATCTGCTCCGCCCCTGGGAGAGTTAACAAATGCATTTTCAACAGACCTGTTTGTCACCCATAATGACTGAATGCCAAGAGAAGCAGCTTGAAGAAACCTACACTGCGACAGTTTCAGGGAGCTCATGAGGGAGGTCAGCAGACTTTGATCCACATCATCTGATGCTCAAATGAGATAGAAAAAAAAAATTAACTGTACCCTTCACTGAAAGATTAAGATATACAACAAAAATTAAAGAAAAGTTTGCTTGTCTTTCACGATTTCCTTGTTATTTTTCTATCTGCATATTCAGCCAGAGAGTAAAACAGAAAAGCCTGCATCCTTCTCCTAGAAACCAGTGTAAACCACTCTCTGCACTTGGAGAAGAACTTTTTCAGGTTCTCTAATACAGAGTAAACCTGAGAGCCAGGCTTTTTTCTCATTCTCTTATGATAAAGGTCCTTTGACATCCTTTGGCAAAGACAAGGATGTACACAGACACCCCAGCCAGTGCAAGACAGCAAAACCTACCTGAGAAACCGGGAAAGTATGTTGTCCCATGCTGAGCTCCATAACCAGGTTCTGGTTACGTTCCTAATGTAAAGCTGGCTCAGATGCGCCTATGGGAACTACATGGCTGTACAGCCATATCCAGAGAAACACAATGAGCTCTTTGGGAGCTGCCAGTCCAATTCCTGTTAAGTCAAAAGGTTTGCTAGCAAAAAAAAAAGGAAGTTTACAAAGTCTTATAGACCTACTTTTCTGGCAGGTTTAAGGGAAGTGCTCACCTACCTTCATTCAGACTCCGACCTTTTCTCATGCTGAGAAGTTTTAAAATAATTGGTACATTGTGAAGCAAGTAAAAATGTAGTAAGTTGACTTTAACAAGAACTGTATATGATCCATATATTTTATTCAGCATCTCTTAGAGCAAAAAATATGATGGAAAAGCTGTTGCAATTTTTCGCAGTCCATGCAATTGGGTTACTCTGCTTCCCTTCAGAGAGTCCAAATGTATTCATGGTAGGCCAAATTGTTCCCTGGGGTTGTTTTATTTGCTTGAAGGGATAAACTTGGCCAGGAATATCTTAGGACAGACTCCAAGTACTCTAATTCTGCTTGCATTATGTTCCATTTGCTTATTTCTGTGTTTTCAGTGTTCATTTCATCCTTCTCCAGCTTCTTTTTCCAGCTCAGCAGTTCTTACTCTGAGCTGTTCAGCGTTTTGCTGTGGTACAAATATCCGTGCCCTGATATCTTTACACAAGGCAAGAACTGAAAGAAGCAGTGGTGCTGGAGCTTCATCCCCTCCCGAAGGGAATTCAAACAACTAAAGCCGGTTCTGTGTGGGGAGCGATAGAGGCTAAGGGGGCAGGGATCTTAGGGGTGCCTTTTCCAGCCTTCTCATTTTGCCAAACAAGCACCAATCTGTAAAAACTCTGGATGCTCTGTTGCCTTGTTTTATTCAGCCCTCACCAGTCACACACACTTCCCCACCACCAGGATGCTGAAATATTTGTTAGCAGCATTATTACAACTATACTATCCTCAACCTGTGAGCAAACTAGGTCGGAACAAATTTGCTATATCATTTTTTACTCCAGGTAAGACAGAGACCAGTCCTGGGACAGCTTTTCAACTTGGGCAAGTCATCACGGTTCAACTGAAATTAGTGGCACAATCACATTTCATATCTTGTGGGCACCAGGCACTCAGCAAGTTAGCTAGTAACCCACTCCTGAAAAACAGCACGTGGCTTTCACACAGGTCAGATTTTGGAGGTCTTTTTAATGGATCCAAAGAACAGACTACAATCCAGATACGCTTGAAGATACATCTGACTCCTCCCTGGGTTGGTATGAGGAAGACACATCCCGATCTGGGAGCTGGCATGCACTCACATAGTTATCACAGTCTTGGTTTTCAAGAGTTGAGGGGAAACCATGTGTGTCCCCTGCAGTTACTGCAACTACCAAAGGCATCGCGAATCTGGGGATCACTGAAGACTTGAGGAATGGGTATGAAGAGGAAAAGACAGTCTTTTCTAGGAATTGCTTAATAATAAATAAAGATGGTACATTACTGGCAATTTCGCGTGCATGCCAGGGAATGCCTCCCTTCCCTCCCCAACACTTGTGAGCAAAACCAGGCTCGTCAGTGTGGCTAAATCCAAGAAGTGCCTTTAGACACACTGAGCATCCTGGTTCAAGGATGGGTTTGATTACTTGATACATAATAAATTATCCAATAGCAACCTTTGAAGACATACAACCCCTAACACTTTAAAATTAAGACTAAATTCAATTTAGAAAAATTGTAAAACAGTTTCCCTGAAATTAATCTTAAATGAAGTTTCTTGCTTGGCCTCTCGCTCGCTGCAGATAATCAATCTCGACGTGGCTGTGTGAGAAACGGAGGCTACCAAAGGAGAAGTGAAAGTAAAGAGAGGAGCTAGGCCAGCAACATGAAAAGAGATATCTCATTATCAGCATTTTATTAGAAACAATTAACTAATATTCAATTAGTTGCCGTCCCTGAAGAAAAGTGACAGTTAGGAAAACAGAAAACGAACCTTGACAAGGTGTTCATTTTCTAATAAATGGGAGACGAGGGGAATCATTTATTGGTGTTTTACCCCTGGTCAGAGCCTTGGGGCAACTCACCCAGCGTGAGGCAATGGGACTGGCTGGTTGCCAACATTAACTGTACTTATTACATTCATCCCATGCAGAACACATCCATCTCCTGCTCTGCCTTGACATCCCATTTATTCTGAGATTCATTTGTCATGTCCCCAATCACCAAAATGAATAGAAACTTTCCAGCATGATGGATTGTGGTTCTAATTAGGACTAAAGAAAAGACCCACACTCAAGTAGAGCCCTTTTTCTTTTTCTTCTTCTCCTAATAAAATGGTATTCCTAGCCAACTTTGTGACTAATGTCCTTTTGTGGTGGTTGTCCACTGTAGGTCACCCAGTCAAAAAGAAACAGCAGTCCCTCCAGAATGGATTTTTTTCTCCCCTAACAACTACACAAATTATTATAGAAAGAAATCCAGACACACTGAAGACCATGCACACACAGTTTTTGTTGATGTGCAGCAGACGTCTAGAATACCAAACTATGGACAACATTTGTCCCTTGTTTGTCCCAGAATTTCCTTTAACAAAACGCAGATTAATATGAGGAAATGCATATAATTTGCCTGGCAACTATTAAAACTGTTGATAAAGAAATTGAATTTTTGTTAACAGAGTTAAATACGATGTCAGCATTTTAAAGTAATAGCACTAAACAAAGTGTCATTATTTCAAACTCTAAACTAAGCCTAACTTATATTTTGTTGTGTTGCCTCTCGTTATCAGCACATCTATCAGAGGTACACGTATCCCCCGACATAATGAGACTCTTAAAAAAGTGCCCTCTGAGGTCTGTCTCATGCTTCTCACACATCAGTTTATACTTTCAATAACTGTTATGTTAAAGTTACTGTCTCTAATGTGATAAAAATAGAATTCCTTTTCATTGCTGTCTTCGCTTATTTTCTCTTCATCTGAATGTCTCTCTGCTCTAGAAGAACACCAAACCATAACACTACAAAGGAATCAACAGAGTGTAGAGAGGGCAGCACTATTTTGCTTGAAAAACTTTTAAAGTTAGGGATAACATCTTAGCTAGTGCTAAGTAAATAAAAAATGGTAATGCCACAAGCAGAGGACCTTAACCAATAGAGAGATCCACACGCACTGAAAAATCACTCATTCTGAGTTGCATTTAAAAGTCACAAGAAAGTAGACTTCAGTTACAAACCATTCAGGAATTTGCAGATACATGAAGAATACTAGAAATCATTAAAATAGCCTGATGACGATTTTAAAACACCAAGGAGGGTGTAGGTTCACTTACTACAGATGGACTGCAAGTATTTACTACCAACAATCTGCTACAAAATTTCTCGTATTTGGGAAGACGAGCATTCTCTCTGATGTTATTATCTGTACCTCTACACAGCGGGGCACGACACTTCCATTAGAAACAATGGAAACCTTTCACAAAGAGTCTGTTTTAACATGTACTATTTAAAGCACAACTATTTGGACAGGAAAAAGAACAATTTCCTAACTCTCCCAAAATAAAATATTTCAGATTACACTGACATTTAACTTGGCATTGTCTGTAAAGTTTAAATAAACAAGATGCTGACAGAAATTGCAGTGAAAAAAGCATAGGAATTTGAAGGCTTGATGGCAGACACCAGATTTCTTTTGGCAGAACTCACCACTGGCCTGTAACAGGTTCAGCTTCTCATGGCCTTGCCCAGAAGTGCTATGCCCCTGCCAAATAAACACAGAGCATACAGCAACCCCTGCACCATTGCTGCAGGAAGAGCTATCCAACTACTGCTTGTCAAAGCAGTCTTCTTTTGATTTTGGAGATCAAAGCTCTTGTCCCCTACCATTTACTGTGGCCAAAACATAGATCTCCAGTTTTTGTCCTGAATATTAACTTGATATGTTGGACATATTCTAATTTTTTCAACCATAAAAAACCTGTATGTAGAAATACACACATACATGGGATATTGTCCTTTCCTAGTGCTAGAAGATACACACCAAGTGCGTGTAGATGCAAGAGCAGCTCAGAGTTTGCTATGGGAAACACTCATCTAGGGGAAAGGGAAACAGGTGCATTACTGTTTATTCTTATTTTATAGCTACCTATGAACGTGGTTAGGCATTTTTTAAATGCCTACTCAAAATGTACACATGAGTATAAACGCCCAGGGAGCAAGGTGGTTAGGTTTTGCTGAAAGCCCACTGATGTAAGTGATGCTTTCAATGAGATTGGGATCTTTTTTCCCTGCTTGCTTGAGCCTATGCTGGTACTGAACTGTTTCCCACTGAAGTACCTTCCCAAATCAGGATTTTATCCTTTTTGTTTCTTTTCAGTTATTCTACGTAACTTCATGAACATGTGATGAGTTTATGACAATAATCCCGTATGTATCTAGTTCCTGCATCATTCCATATGACACTGAAATGTTCCCAGAGACAACAAAGAAGTCTAACTTTAAACACTTCTCAAATATAAACCACAGAATCATAGAATAATTTAGGTTAGAAAAGACCCTTAAGACCACCAAGTCCAACCGTTAACCTAACGGTGCCAAGTCCACCGTTAATCCGTGTCCCTAAGTGCTGTGTTACAATTGAAGAATTTTATCCAGGTAGAATGGGAAAATATGTTTACAGGCCACTGAGCTGACTCATCCCGTGTCGCAGTTTCTCCCATATCATTATATCCAGAGAGACTTGTCATGCTCCCACTTATCACACCAAGATAAAAAAGAGAAAGTAAGCCCATATGCAGCATGTCTGCCCCCAAAAAAGTTGAGTTGGCTCTGGAAAGAACATTAAAGTGTCTACCAGTTGCTAAAGGCACTGGGGTCTTGCTGGCTCCTGGACTGGCTCTTGCACATTTCCAAAGATGTACCCTTCACTATATTCTGAGAATAACACTCCTGCATAATTTAAATGAGCACTATAACTTGTCATTTAAATTGCATGAGAATCTGAGATAAGGTTGGCAAAAGATCCAGAAAGAGCCCTTGAGTGTCAGATTAACACAGCAAGCAAGAGACAAAACCAGGCACTTTCTTTTCTTTTTGACTAAAAAATCTTTCCGAGAGAAACTCAAAGCTTCTCTAATTCCTGACCTCTCATTTCAGTGAAGAACAAGCAATCTGCAATCTTCTGCTATAATTGATCAGTGTTTAAAATGAACAAATTGTAGATTAATATAATATACTCAGGCCAGAAAAGCAAGATCTTGAAGAGCGCTCTTCGAAGCAGATCCCTCGCTTCCACAAAGATGGATAATTTAATCTTTGTCATTGGTCTGTCTCTGTCAAAGAGAACAATGGATAGTCTATTCGCAATTGATGACTATATAGAAACTAATATTAGTAAAAGGTGTCCATTTAGTGTCTCACCTTCTGCGCTAAAGGTGACATCCATGATGGATGCATCCCAAGACAATGGATTTATCTTTAAAATGGAGTAATTACACAGTGGATGCATGGGTGACATAATGACATTGTGGTTTTATATTAATAAAAGAAAGAAATATTCCTTCTGAAGAAGGAAAAAAATATGACTAGCATGGTCATTTATGAGATTTTGGCAGCTACTTTGTAACTGCAATAAGCACTTTTGAATTGCTCAGCTATAAATTAGAGCCCTACACAGTGTAAGTAATTCATGCTTAGCTCTGAAGTGACAAACCCCAGCTTACAAAATTTAACATACTCATAGACTCCTGAATCTCCCACCTTTGTATAGGGGCCTTGAAAAGAGGTGTCCCCAAGTTACAGAAATAAGAAATAAAGTAGACAAGATTCAAGGGCAGGAATAAAGGGAAGGGACTTGACTTCCACCTCAACCACTGGCCCCTCTCTCAGTGCCATTATTTTCTCAGTTCGCAAGCAAACACCCCAGTGCTCCCTCTGCTGTCCTGCAAAATCCAGCCCTACCTTGGAGAAACCTTTGCAAAATGACGGGTCACTGCAGGAACTCCACAGAAACTCGTTTGGCACACTCATCCTACAAAAACAGGCCTCGGGTTGCCAATTCAATGTCCCACCAGTATCAAACAGCACCTGTTCCTAGTGGTATTTATTCCTGTGTCATGCCAATGCTTGGAAGAATGACACCCATTTGGTGAGGTGCAGCTGACTTTAGCAAAGTTCATGATTTCCCCCCCCCCAAAATGCACAATTTTGCTCATTACTGAAACACGTCTAATGTCCTGTATCTGATGTTTCAGTGTGGTCCATATTGCTGTTTTCTGAAACCTCAAACCAGAATTTGAAATACAGTACCTCATGCAGAAAATTAAAAAATTATCTTGTTTTGAAGCTTTCTTGAAAACAGAAAGCTAGATTTTGAACTAAAACGAATCTATTTTTCTTTTATGTTGGTTCCATAAAATGTATAATTTGACCTAAATAAGACTTGTTAATTTCCCCAACTTTAATGAGCAAAATGAAGCTCAAACCCCTGTTAATTGTACAGTGCCCAGCAATCTCTGGGACTTCAAGAAGTTTCAAATGCAATCTTTGGCAGACGTTTTCAACATTGGAATCATTTGGATTCAGGGTGTGATGGCGAGGTTTTACTTTTATATACATATATAAAAACATTATCAATTTTAGTATTTTAAAACCTTAAATAACTAAAAGCAAACAAAAATGAGTGCTCTTGTTAGGATTGATTATAATTTTGTTCAAATTTAGTATTTATTAAAAAGCTAGTAATTGTTCACATTATATTAAGCAAGAAGCCAAAATTCACCCTCTGTAACTTTGCTGAGGTTTCCCTGAGAATTAAAAGCAAACTTTAGATGCCAAAATCATACCATTCTGAAGGATAAGGTTTCTTTTCAATAATACATCATACTTGGGTGAGTTCTCATTTGCACACCAAACTGCAAGGGCTCAAGAATGGGTAGTAGCACACAAACAAACAAGAAATTAATTTAAGTCTTCATTTTAAGGTACAGCAAAAAGAAAACATCATGTCTCATTTCCCAAAAACCCTACATTTTGTGCACGCCAGTCAAACGGATTGCTACGGCTCAGTAAACCCCAGTTCAGCTAGGAAGCTTTACCTATGCAGCCAGTCTTTACAACAAACTTCTGAAACTCTTTTCTCTGCAGAGCTCCCATTCCCAACTCCTAAATTCTATTTAAAAGGCAGCTAAAAACATTAAATACTTTCCAGCGTCTACTCTTCTATTAATGCACAGCTCTAGCCGCCACAGGGGTTTTATGAGCGAGGCAGTGAGATGGGAGGGGACCATGAAAAGCTCCATTATGATACAGCCCACAGTTTGAAGGCATTTGAAGTCTAAATGTAAGAAAAGAACAAATACTGGCTTTGAGTTTAAAGCAAAGATTCAATACCATTTCTCTTTTTAATCTGAATTAATTTGCTGATCTATGCTTCGTATACTTTCCTTTCAAGGCTGACTGTTACTTTAGTAAAGGACACATCTTCAACGGCTCAAAGAGGAAATGTTCCCAGCACCAGTTAGACGTTCAGCCACCTCTTCCCAGGTCATCAGGCTGGAAGCTAATGACTAAACCCATCAGCTTACTCGAGTTTTCTGACTTTGTCAGCAGATGAATTTTCTTGTAGGTTTTTCCTGAAATGCATTTCAGGAAGGAAAATACGTAACAAGACCAACAGGAGTGATTTGGTGTTTGTGAAAACAAATTTTCACTTTCTTCATGTGAACAAACTGAAGTAAAATTTGAAATATTATGTAGAGGTGTCTCTCCTACTTTCAATCCATTAATAATCCTATTCATGCCAGTCATTTAAATGCCAAGAAGTGGCTCAGGTCTTTAAAGGAGACACGCAGTGTTAAGTAACTAGGAAGCAATTTGCAAAGGCAATTCAGTTAAGATTATGAGGATTATGAACTACAAAATACATCAAAATAAAATGGTTTGTACAGCTGTAAGCAATAACTAAAAAGACCATACCAAAGTCATACAAGAGGCATTGACTTATTTGGAAGAATAGATGAACCGCTTATAAATTCTCATTAAAATTATGCTGCTGTTATAAAAGTGGTGCATCATGAGCTAATGATGCAGGAGAAACTGTGCAATTAAGTGAGAAGAGAGGAACAAAGCTTTACAGAAGGGAGAAATCAACTTATCTGAAGGATCAGCCAAGGTTGAACTAGTACAACCACAGGAAAACTAAGAGATGAAATCCAGGACTGGATTTTTAGCATCTTTTTTCTCACTTCTCAAGTCTCTCCTCCCTCAGAAGATGAAGAATTTTGCTCCCAAACCATGATCATATGTATTTTCAGAAGCAGCCTCCTTCTCAAAGTGATCCCAGAACTTGGAGAGGTACTGGCGACTCCACACAACTGTTTCTTATATATGAAGTTTTATACGCCTGGTGTCAAAGGCAAGGTTTTAAATTTGGAAAAGCGCAAACAAGTTAAAGGCTGGGATTTTGAGACTTAAGGAACTTAGACTTTAAAGTTCTACTAAATCAAATTAATCCAATTTAATTCAATTTAATGATAACATTAAAAGGATCCTCCCTCAACACATCCATTCTTTTGAGAGTTTTGTTTTACCTGAAACCTATTTTGTCCCCTTTAAGCACTCTGACCAGAAGGCACCGTTTCAATATCAGTCTTTCAGGTATTCCTTACTCTTGCACCACAACTTTATCCCATGACTTGACTCTGCAGCCTCCAACTATGATTCCATGTCTATTGGGATGGTTTGTTCTTCCCTCTTACAGTCACCCACCAGAAAACATGGAAATTGCTAGGAGAAAACTTATTATGTAAATGAAATATTCTGTGTTTTAATGAATTAATCTGATTATTTACATGACTTGTTTAAATGACACGTTTCTGCAGATGTTTCTGGTACAGCTGGTAGGACGCAAAATGCCAGGAGACCCTGCCTTTTGTGTACAGCTTAACTATAAAATTTGTGACTTCTCCACAATCCAGAAGAGTTTTGTTTTATTTGCAAAACAAATCAACCAAAAAGGACTGATCTTTAGCTCATCTCTTTACTGGATTTTATTCTTAGCCTTTTTTCCACTGTAAAGGGAAAAATGGTACCAAAATACACATAAAGACGAGGATTAAGACGGCAGCGTTGACTCTCTTCTCTGAGTTGCGTTAGGGAGCCTGGCATGGCGCTGAGGTGCACTTACCATTGCAGAAGGCAAGAACTTTGTCCTGTTTTCATGCTCCAAGGCCACTGCAGTCTGTTTGCATATTTTGGGCTGAATATCTTGAGGGGCCTTCCTAGCACTGGCCATAAACAAACTAACCCCCTCCTCCAAACCACAATATTCAGTGTTCCTGCTTCTTCCACTTGGACAAAGTCCTTGGAGCTCAGGTCTGGTGCACAAACACTCACTGTGCTCCTTCCCAAAGATCTAGAGGAGCTGGGCAGCCATGGCTGGAAATGTTGCAGCTTAAGGCATACAACTGGTTCAAGCTGCCTACAGGCTGCCCCCACCCTGGCTGTGTATCGCACTCAGTCCCTTACAACAGCACAAAGCACTAAATCAAAATGGTAACGACTTACACCCACTTCACCCTCGCGTAATCAACAAAACGAGGTTTAACACTATGAAAAATCAGCACCGGGTTCTTTTTTAATTTCTGTTTTCAGCCAAAAAGACAGCCACTGGGAAAAATTCAGTCGCTGATGAAGTTCCACAGTCTCATTTTACTCCCTTCAAAAGTTTTAATAAAGTTGTAGTTATCACAAACATTTGCCCCACAGAGACTTTTCTGCTTTGAAAAACACCAGAGTGCTCCCAGGCTGACGCTTATCCTGCTATTTCATATGAGCATACAAAGTGCAATCTGTGACACAGCACCAAGGGTCATCTAGAGGTCTCGTGCCATGTTGAACTAATTATCAAAAAATTGGCAAGAAAGTAACACATGACAGTTTTATATATTTCAGAGATACCTTCTGCAGAACAGTGAGAAAGAGTCCAAGCAAACAAAAAAAATTATTACATAAGTCTATAAAGAAAATCTGACTTTTTATTTTTCAAGTTTTTGTAACACCAATTTTTTCACTGTTATGAACACTACAAACTTTTGGGTAGGTTCTGATCTAAGCAGCACACTTCATCATTAGCAGATTGATATACCCACTCTGTCACCAACCACAATTTTTCTAATGTTCCAGACACACAGGATATAATTGGACATAATTCCCACCAACTTCATCTTAGCAAAGGTAAAGGTAGAAAGAAAAAGCATCTTCCTTTCCCATTCCCAAGTATACCACCTCTCCCCCGACCCATTACTAGAAAAATCAAGGCTGGCATCCTCGCTGTACTTAACAGCTCAGTGACAGACACCCTCTGCGTTAGGAGCTGCACAGCTCAGGTCTGCGGTGTTTCATCACAAGACCCAAAGTAGCCTTCCTCATGTCAGGGGCAGTCTCCAGAAGGCTGGTTGCTGCTCACGGTTCAGTATGTCGCTGGAGAGCTGAGCATCTGGATAATAGTCACGGACGTGTGCTCTTTGGAGGCAATTGCAAACAGATTAATTTAATGGTCTCCAACCTTCTGATTTGCAAACTTCAATTTTTCAACAGAGATCTAGATACCGGAAGAATTATGCTTTGAATTTATTATTTTAGTTATTTTTTTTGTGAGCACCCTAGGTGACCCATACCAGACTGAAAACCACCAATTAGATGGTTTTTATACATCTAGTCTTCTGAGCAAATATTTTCAGAGACTAGAAACTTCTAATGCAAACAAAGCATCAAGCCTGTCTCAAAAACCAAAGCAGCAGTAGTCAGTCTGGCCTAAACATCAGCACTTAAGATTTTAACTCCTAAGAATAAAAATATCCCTGTTTCTCAGTGAAAATTAAATCAGTATCTCATACCAGTTTCAGTCAAAAAAGATGTAATTCAAAAGTTAAAGTACTAGTTAGATGGGAACATAGAGCTCTTAAAATAGGTTTGAGCTTTTCAACAAGATATTCAGGGAACTGTAAATGCCCTAGCAGCTTTGCAGCTGCACAGGCTGGATTCAGAGAGTGAACATTGTACGATGGAAGGAAAAATAAGGTATTTTATATGGGACAGATGTTAAGATGTTGCTTTTTTGGCTGTCTTTTCTCCTGTGATCATGTTTGCTTTCATACCGAGCGCCAGGCAAGGCAGCTTTCCCGAATATTGCTCAGAGCCCCTCCTTGGCCTACCGCTACATCTGCCATCCAGAACAGTCAGCACCTCGGCAACTATCCACCCGAGTCATAAAAATCCACATATTTCACATTTTCAATCCCACCAGAACGTACAAGTTACATACAGATGGTTAGCGGAACCCAACGAATGAGACACCCAGGTCAATAAACCCGAGAGTAAACAAACCCCAGAGAGGAATGCTCCTTTTCACCACTTTCATAGCAATTTCCCCATCCTTGAATCTTTGCATTTTAATGGATGTGATTATACACACCATGTGAAGCCATACATCGGTAAGAGAAGTAATAGTTGCAGAAAGAAAATACGGGGCTAGCTGACAGAGATGAAGAAAAATGGGCATCCAACAGACTGTCCACTATCTCCTGATGTGTTATACCTTTGAACTGAGTGACAGCACTACTGATACACAGCTAAAGAGCACGTTGAAATGGTTATGGTAGGAACTTGGTGCTGATCCTTACCTTGGGTCCTTACCTGCTGATCCTAACTGCCCGTACTGGCCCTCTTCAGTATTTAGACCCAGCCCAGAGTTCAGATACAGAGCACGAAAAGGATTTACTGACCACAGAAATATAGATGTGATTTGCAGAAAGATCAATCACATCACATATATACACTAATTTCTCTGACAAATAATGCTAGCAGGGGCAATCCAAAGGGAATGATTTTACGTACAACTGAATTCAAACCAAACATCTGACGGCTGAGCGATTTTTTTGCCATCATATGACCAAGAGGAGCAGAAGTTCAAGTGCTGGAGGTCACCTATTCTGAGATTGTCTTCCGACTCCAAGAAGGCAGAAAGGCTACACTTTTTTTTTTTTTTTAATTTGGCTACTTGTTCAAACTACACCTCAATTGCTGCATTATGCTAATAACAAAGCGGTACCTGCACAGCCGATAGACCTCACAGCTTCATTACAACATTAATTATGAAAGATGCTGTAACAATTCAAATGGACCTTATAAACCTTGCTTACATCCACTTTGTTACTAGCTCGAAAGGCTCTTGGTTTACCCGATGGAGATCACTCAATATAATGTCTGCATTGCTCAAAAAGGCCACATCAACTGGTACTCTTATGAAACCAGTGAAAATCCTCCTAACGCAGAAAACAACCAATTGCTTCAGTGAAGACCTGCAATTCACTGCACAATCTGACTTTTTGTAGTGGACTGTCTTAGCTTGCAATACAGAGATACGGCAGTCAGGGAAGAAAAAAGCCATGAGTGTGTGTGGAAATGCAACAGGAAATGTTCAGACTTGGAGCATTTGTGGAAAGTACAGTGTCACTTCACTGGTTCCTTTCAACTAGGCTGCCAGTACAGAATCCAAACCGAAGACAAGATACAGACCAAGTGGTCAGGGTTTGGTGGTAGCTCAGATAAAAACGAAAGCTATGTGCAAACCTTCATTCTAAAATTGCAATGGGGAAATAACCCGGTCTAGTGGGAGGTGTCCCTGCCCATGGCAGGGGGGTTGGAACTCGATGATCTTTAAGGTCCTTTCCAACCCAAACCATTCTGTGATTCTATAAATAAGGTTTCTTTTCCTGAAGATCCCATAAAAAACAAAAGTGTTTCTCCTGAGGACCAGGTGCCCATCCTTATGTTTTACTTGTTAATAAAAATACTAAAGGCTTCATATAACTATCCGTTGTAAGCAAACCGGCGCAGTTAACATTTCCAATATATGTATGAGACATGACCTGAACGTCATCACACTCAAATCACCTGAATGTTATCACAGTCAACTCTTTTATTTTTCCATTTTCATTTAACTTTGATACAGAATAAAAGACATGAGCATATAAATGCAGCAGTGTACTATTAAATTCATAAAATATTATGCTCGCTTTTGGCTGGGTAACATCATGTGCAAAACTATAAAAATTGAATTAAGACAAATTTGAAATGCTCTTTGTTTTTCTGTTGTTTTAATTTCCGTTTTCCATGTTTTTTCCAGAGGCTGGTTTTAGCCTATTACACACAATACCTGTCTGTTTCTTGCCCTGTCAATCATTTGGCCATATATTTTACTGTTCATTGATGCTTGCAGATCTTAAGGTTTTGTATTCTGCAGTGAGCAATATGAAATATATTTGTTGATCTTAAAAAAAAGTAAATCTTTCATAGCCATGTGCTCTAGTTAAATCAGAGATATAAGTATTAAAATTTCTGCTAGCTTTGTGCAGCAGGGTACGGCACGGGAGTTTTTCAGACACTGATGGGAAGCTGGTGGCAAGCCCTGCAACCATTACCCAGAGCACATCAAGACTTTTAAACACATCACTTCTTTTTCAGTCATTAGTGTCTTCTTAAAACAACATCATGCTTTGTTTCCTTGATCAAAGCCACAGGCTTAGGAGTTTGAAAATAAATTTCACTTTGGTGTTTTTCTTTCAAAACACATCAGTCTCCTAAGCAGGCTAATGTTTGGTGATGTATTATGATGGATGGCGCTTATCCATGCAAATTGTCTAGATAGACAGTTTGCCACTCATTAAAAGGGATTATTCTCCCCCGCACACACTAGCGCCACATGTGTGATCACACACGGGCGAGAGCTGGATGGACCTAAGTGTTCACATATGGGTCCCGAGGAAACGCGGCTTTTCCTGGATGGATTGCAGGGCCGGGAGCAGCGCTTTGGCTGGGCTTTGGGGACACTTACCATTTCACAGGCATCTCACACCAGGGACACCTCCAACGCCTGCAAAGTACATCACCACGGGCTACGCAGAAACGCTGAACTGCTCTGGAACGGCAAATCGCAGCTCTGAAGGACTGACTTTGCAACTCATTGTGTCCGCATGACCTTCTCATCCACGTCCTACCTCGGCAGCTGCGTTTATAACACCTTTAACACCTTTACACACAGATTATTCACTAGTTTACTGGAGCACTTCTCACCATTTCTAGGGCATGAATATCGTGCTTCTGGACTTCAGTGAGAGTTTGAGTATTATCCCATGACTGCCTCAACAGCTCAGGTATTTCCCTTCAAACATAGTACAGCTCTGACTTAGTATTAAAAAAAAAAAAAAAAAAGTGGAAACCTTTAAAGTACACATATATTTGCATAATTTAAAAATCCTTTATTTTCTGTCTGGTTCCTCTCTTCCAAGGTATACAAAAGACTATATTATGTAAATTAGGGCAGAGTTTGATATTCCAGAAAAAGGTAGAATCCTTCATCTGGGGAAGGAAAAAAGCTATCAGTGAAATTACTAAACACAGCTGATCTCCTGTTAAATCCCTATGCAGCCATATTAGAACAAATACCTGATTAATTACATTCTTGTGTGCTGTGATCCAGAATACTTTATTTATTGCCTTAAACTGCATCTACAGCTAGACATCTAATGAGCAGTAGCTTTTCCTGGTAATATAGATAATCTCTTTGCAGAGAATTAGTTCTTGGAAAGTAGAAATGCACCTTTCTGCAAATTCCATTTTATACTTTCAATTCCCAGGAGAATGTGGAGTGGATTAGAAGGAAGGAAGGGAAGAGGGAAAGACAGATTAAGGATGTTACAATAATTTTCTTTTGTTCAACATCTGCATGCTAGAGAGATTACACAATCTTCAGCAGATCAGCGAAAGAAGATTTGAAGCAGCTAGCGTTAAACCTTCTGAGCAACTGAAACACTCCACCTTCTTCCTCACTGCCCACCCCAACCTTTCCAGGTCCACAGCTGAGAAATACTCCAAATCCCACCTAGCTGTTAGCTTGTTCTTTCCATCTTTTAACAACCACTGAATGTCATACACCCACAACCTCAGAGTAAACGTGGTGTTAGCAGCAGACTCTCAGAAAGATCCAGCATCTCCTGCGAGAAGACACGGGCCCCTCTTCTCCCCGAAAGAAGATCAAACAAAATCTGAGGAAGAATTTTGAAATTCCACAGAGCACAGCTAGCATATTTTTTCTTCATAAAACCAGAGTATTTAACACAGAAATACAAGTTTCTGTGATTCTCATCAGCCACACAGTCCCTCCAGAAAACGGAAAATGGTTGAGCTCATGAAATCAACGGAGGAGCCCCAAAGCTTCTGTTTCCACGCTGTGTAGTGAACACGGAGTCAACAAATGTTTCATAGCATCTAAAATAGAAGAGAGACAGCTAACACAGCACAAGCATGGGATAACACTGCACAGTATGGGATAACAGTGACCAGTGGACATTTATCATGTCAAAACCGATTTTCTATCGTATCCATGATGAACCAGACGAGCCAGTGGCTGAAATGCTAAGGCACACCACAGCTCCCACTCACCCAGCTCCTGACACTGCAGGCAGGAGGCCTGGGTTCACACACCAAGAGGCACGTGAATCAATACGGGACATCTCTCCTCTCCGCCACATTTAATGTTAATTTGCTTGTTTGTTCCCTATTCTGTGTTTACAGCAACATAACTGCTCTGAACGGCACACAACAGCACAAGGACTCACCGCTCAGAACTCTCTACAGACTGAAATTCAAGAAGAACACTTCAAAGGTGGCTGAGCCCAGGCCAGCGAAGACGCCGGTGCAGTTCGCTTTCCTCCTACGAGCTCCTGCAGGACTACAGAGTGCTCCTGCACGGCACAGCAGCCCACCCCTACAGAGATCAATCCATCCCGCAGTGAGACACCCAAACGTTACAACCCAGGGACATTTCTACTTACATTCTGCAAACAGAGCATATATTTTTAAAATACCAGGCAATTGCTGGGATACAAAAAACACAGCACGAGCTTTGCTGCTGCCTGCATGATTCATAAAGTATTGCTCAGCCTGCAGAAGCGGCGCTACAAGAATGCAAAGCTGCTGGGAGGTGAAAGGAGGAGATCATCCGCTTAACTTCACCTCTGTAGTAAGGCAGAGACATAAAAACTACACTGCAAATGTTCAAACAAAGCAAGATGATGGCAAAACACTATGATTGGGGAAAGTCTGCCTCTTGCTATCACAGGTGTTGAGAGCCCCTGACAAAACCATGCGCAGCAGAGCTGGGCACAACGAGGACGTGAGCTGACACAGCACTCACCTGTATGCTGAGCCCATAAGGACATCTGTGAAGAAAATGGATTTTTTTTCATTTTAGGGGAAAAACATCGAGGTTTTGGGGACCATAAATCTGTACAACAGGCAACACAGAAATCCTGTGTAGGCTGCTCTGGACCTTGGGGAGTGGTTCTCCCTCCACAGTCCCAGTGCTGCAGCCCCAGCCGCAGGGATGCACACTGTGCAGAGCTCTCCATGGATTCGGCTGCAGCGGGATGAACCCCTATTTATGTATCACTACACTGGATCAGACCATACTACAGCAACGTAGTGACTCCACTCTGCTTAATGCAAACAAAGCCTTGAGCCTCCTAAAAAAGCACACCAGGCATGCCCTAAAGAGAGACAAGACTGATTTTACCACCTGCCTCACAATCCATTGATAATATTCATAAAGCATATTAATAAAGTATAGTTCTACTGAGAACAAACTCCCCAAGATTTACCTCACAAATAGCCCTTTTGCTAAATTTCTTGTGACTTTAATATTTTCCACCTAACATTTCGCATCTGATCAAAGAAAAATGTGCTCCTTTGACCTGATGCATAGTAATGTGGTGTGAAGCAATGAGAGCCAATTTGCTGGGCATCACCAAACATAATGTGGTGGAATACTCCGTTGATTTGCAGAGTGAATCAAAATGCCCAAGCTTTCTCTTTTGTGATATCTGCAAATCACAGAATAATGTGGTTCACTGACCAAGTGAATTATTTTCAAGGAGTGTGGCACATCTTTAATTACAAGATATGTAAAGATGAAATGGAAACATGCTGTGCATATGTCTTCATGGCTGCTGAACTTTTTTTATGGAAAAGCACCTGTTTTTATTAAACTGTCTCTAGAAGGCATAAAATGTACAAGGTATAGGTTGACAATATATTTCTCACTGCATATAACTTAGGAGCTGAGCAACCATGTAAGGTATGGATCAGCCATGTATACATATTGTACCTACACACACACAGCTACACATGCATACCAACACAAATATGCAGAAAACAGATTTCTGCCTGTTATGAATGTCTTTAAATTTAGGCAGAATACCAAGAGTATGATAATGGCTCTCTCACAGCTGAAGACGACTCAAAAAAAATTCACATCATGCCCTCTTTACTAAACATTTATGTGCCCTTTATGCTTCAAAAATCAGGAATTTCCATGCTGACAATGATTATGTAAATGCCCTGTTTTGAGAATCAGGTCCCAGAGGATTCCCCAGCTGAGAGCAATTCTCCTTTAAAGGTTTCATCATGGTCCAAATCAGTGGTTCTTAAGACACCACTTTCAGTAAAGCAGTAAATACCCAGTCAGTGATGGCCTTTTGCTTTCCTCTCAAGCAGTGACCCCTTTCCTGCTTTTCAAGAGCAGTGCCCAATACAGGGTCTCTCTATTTGCTGATTTTGAAGGGCTGTGGCTGATGACATACACATTTTAAACCTCCACGCTGGGTAAAACGTTGCAGGCTTGACTCAACTGACCAAAATTCCCAGCTGACCCTGCTCAGAGCAGAAGGTGGGTCCAGATAACCACGTGAGGTCCCTTTGAACCTGCGGTATTCCATGATCCTCAGATCAATACTCAAATAGCTGAGCCCTCCAGGCTGGGGCAGACACACTGCAGAAACACAGATCTAATAATATTCTGGCCTCACCCAGGGCAACTGGGCGATTTTCATCATTTAAGTCAGGGCTGCAAGGTTTTCTCTAAAGTGAAGGTTCAAAACACGCCTGCCACCGGTGTTACTGAAGTGCGCCTTTAATTTGGTAACAGACGTTGTGAAGGAAGTGTGATTTCTCTTATAAACTCCAAAACCTTGCTTTATCCTAATCTAAATGCTTCCTTCCAGCAGAACTAGATGGAAATTCAAAGCACAGCTGAATTCTGTGTAACTTTGGCAAAACGTTCAAATTTGCATTCTAAGAAACTAGTTTTATAGAAAAAAGCTCATGTAAAAATTGTGGGGGTTTTTGACACCTAAAGCACCTAATATGAAGATGTACCTCTGAAATTTATCCTAGTTCAACAGAAAGATCATTTAAAAATAAGAGAAATCAGAATGAATTATGAAACTACAAACTGTTCTGTTTTAATTTGACTGATCTGTTATGAAACTCCTTCAGGTAGCCAGAACTGGGAAGTACAGCATCAGTCCGCCTCACTCCGCAGACTGAATCAATCCCCATTTCTTTGAGTTTTACACACCTGCAATCTCTATTCACCAGAATGCAGAATCTAGGCAGTGTGTTTTCCTGATTCCCCTGCCATTCCTCTCACTTTAAAAAAAAATAAATAAATTGAAAACCCAAACAAGCAAACTACTGTTCTCTACTACTGGAAGGCCAAACTCCTGTTGTAAAGCAGACAGAAAGTATGAACCAAAAAACCAAGCTCCATCAGCCGTTCTGCTTCTGCGACTGCTTTCTGTCCCCTCTCTAAACACCCAATGCCACAGACCCCAACCAGGAACCTTAACAGACAACAGCTTCTCCCATGGGCTTCTGCATCACCGCCTGGAGAAAGTGATCAGCACCACACAGAACCGTGGGTACGGACTGCGAGGACACAGCTCAGCACCACCTTGTCCCTTCGCAGCCTGGCGGTGCTTCAAATCGAGGTACGCCTTCAACGCCCATCTTGCACCAGATCACAGCAAGGCTTCTCTTATCAAGAACAAAATAAATACAGGCTAGACAGGGACAAGCGGGCTCGCAACTGCCAGGACGCACACCCACCAGCTTTAGTGTCGCTGGGTTCCCGTTACACGTGCAGCCGTGCTCACAAATGCTCAGCAGTTTCATTGCTTGTGTGTATTCCTCGTCTAACAATCACGTTTATGTGACTGCGGAGTGCAGTAAGGTTAATGTGAGCTTGAACGTGCCTGGAGCTAGTGTACAACGACAGCACGCACAGTGAAGGGACCACCCTTTCTGGGAACACCATCAGGCCAAGGATGGATGCCCTGCCTACAGCACTCCTCTTGTTCTCTTGAGAAACCTTCAGGCTTCATTGGACCAGCACAAGGAACGCGCTAAGAAACAGAACACAGATGACAGGCTTCATTTCTCAAGCATTATATACGATCGCTAAGTAAGGCTATCCCACGCCAGGTGTTGAAGCCCAGGCCCTCAGAAGCTAGCACAGGACAGCACGGTGACGATGTGGTCCCAGAGCATCCAGTTACCGAGCAGAGCCAACCAGCTCCACGTGCAGCACGGCCCCGTCCCGGGACACGCACCAGACTGCATCACCTCCGTGTGTCCTTTGATTTCTTTTGGAAAGAAACCAAGGCGCAGAGAGGCAGGAAACCACACCACACTCCCAGAGGTGCTGCAGGCTGGATGGGCAGAGGCCCAGGCTCCCTGGGCTTACCCCAAAGCCTGGCTTCCCTCGGCGCAGGCACAGCGACACGGCCCCCGTGCTGTGTCAAGGAATCCTTTTATTCCACCAGCTGCTACTACTGAGGTCTGAAACCGAGAGCCGGTATGTGATCTCATGGATGAGTGCAAAGCTCACAAGCTCTCATGTCTTAACAGAGGAGAGGAAAGGCTCTGTTTAGTTGTGCCAGAATAAATGAAATGCAAAGGTAGCTGGGATGCCTCTTGAAGCCGTTTAGTGCTGGCAGTCAATTTGAATCACTCTGAAGAAAAGCTGAAGATTTCTTGGGGAAAGTACTATGCCTCAGTGACTTTAAACTGCTTTTGTGCTCCTGTGATCCTGGGCTGCTCTGCATTACGAGGCTGGGGACTGGGTGCCTGCTTCCTCAGGCTGTTTTCTGCACATGGCAGCAAGGGGATCTTTCCCCAAACGGATGCGGGGCTTTGTAGAACCTCTACACTTTTCCTACTGGCTAGGCGCAGCCTGCGAGGAGCAGGAGCAGGGGCTGAGGGGCTCACCCGTGCTATTTTATGGCAGTTTTTCAGAGGGTCATCTGCAAATGTCACTCCAGCTGTGCTACTGCTGTGTTCAGATGGGGCAAAGGAGAAAAAAAAAACAAAACAGAACCAACATCAATGTGGGACAGTGACCAAGTGTTCAGGTGAATTTATACTTTATCATTTAAGGCCAATTTTTGAAAACTGTTGCAATATTTATCTGCCAGGAAACAAAAAAAATAAATTTTGGAGAAGACTGCAGGTCTACATTTTAAAATTCAAATTTACAACAAATAACCAAGCCCCAGTAGAAAACAAAAGCTTGTTTAGGAAATTAATGAATGCATACTTTTTTTTTTAATTCATCTGCATAAAACCTCTGGGTTTTATGGGTTTGGGTCCAATTAGCTACATGCTAGAGTCAGTGAGACAGCAGCATAACCAGTTTGAAAAAGTATCAGTAAGCACTAAACTAACAATCCGCCCCTCTCCATGCTTTAGTCCACATACACTTCAGGAATTTCTGTAGGAGGTAATGCAAAAGCAATTTGACACAGGAGAACAATACAAACCCCTCTGGTCGCAGCCTCCAGGGTGAGCACCAGCAACAATACAAATGCATCCTCTCCTCCTCACAAATGAACAGTGAACGATTACTGGGCAAAATAAATTCTTTCATCAATAACGATCTGCGAGACATACTCCTTCTTTCTTTCTTCCTGTAATTCATTTGTAAAATTAACAGCACCACATACATAGCCTCCTAGAAAAATAATTGATCGCACTGCCCTGGATAGGAGCCACTTTGTTGGATGCTGGCAACGATTACAATTTCATGCATATTATTTCCATTTGCAGAAGCCTGACGCCAAGGCACACATGCAGGCTTATGCGAGAAGTTCCACTGGAAAAAAAAAAAGAATTAAAGAAAACAAACCAGAAGAGTTATCATACCATGTAAGACTTGTTGATTTCTTTACCACCTTTTGTGCTAAAGAAAATAAACCATCTACTGGGTCAACATGTGCTACCAATAAGTTGGGCTAATTAATGGCAGACTGCTGAGAAACCAAGAAGTGTTCCTTATCAGCATAGGAAAGAAGCCCAAGTTGGCTTCTGACGTTTAAAGTTACAGGCAGGAAACTACCTAGCCAGGCAGAGCTGCAAACCCTGCTCGTCTTTCAGAAAGAGGAAGAAAAAAAAAAAAAAAAAAAGGAAACAGTTTTGCTTCAAGTAATGCCAGGACCCCTAAGAAGGTACGTTAAGAGCATCTGTGTGAAAGCAGCATGACACCGCCGCCTCTCTGAAATGGATTTTCTTCCCAGTGTTGGTGGCTAACATGAAGTAGAGAGAAATAATAAAAACCTGTTAATCCAAAAGATTTTTAGGAGGTTGAAAATACATACAAATAATGTTAAATTTAGTTTTTAATCAGTCTGCCAATCAGCACAAGTGCCCATTGGCTCCAATGTTGCTTAAAACCTGTACATTTGCAGATGATTCAATAGTGAACAACATCACCTGGTACGATAACCTGGAAGTTACACAAATCAGTTATGTACAGGTAGGGTAATCCTGTCCTTATTAACTATGCAAAGTTCTTAGGGGAAAAAAAAAGGTACAAACCATTTAATTAAAACAGTTGTGTCCTATCATCCAGAATCTCAGGTTTATAAAGTAAAGATTAAAATCAAATTAATGGATCCTTATGGCTGATTTGCCTTCCCACGGTTTGTCAGCACAGCTAATAGATACCTTCTCTCCCTGCAAGAAAATGCATTTTTCCCAGGTGGCACATGTACATCCTTGGCACAGGGAACTGTGTCATCAGCGCAGCAGAAGTCTGTGGTGAAGAGAGTCGCTATGGTACCAAGATGCTGCAGGCGTTTAAGAACTTGTTTGGGACACCTTTTGTTTGTTTGTTTAAAGGGAGAGATGCAAGAATTTCAGAAGAAAAGTCCATTAACATAGATCAATCACCATCAAATCACCGGGTGTCAGAGATTCCTATTTCCTTTCAATGGCTTTCAATGAAAAGAAAGCATTGACTCCCCAGGTTTGCCTCTCTCTATCTCCTAAAATCGTGCTAACCAAACCGGAACTATCATTCTGGAGTGCGGGGAAGTACAGTAATATTAAAACCAGCTTTCTCTCCACAAGGTAATGCATATGACTTCTTTCAGGGGAGGATTAACTTCTTCACATTCAAAGAAAACTAGGGCAAGCAGAAATGCAAGCATGGAAATCTAAAAATATTCTCTTAGTCCAGAGAAAAGTAATTCTATATGAAACCTAGGGGATGAGAAGTAGAACATCTCCAAAAGAAACTTGCACACATTGGCGACATGGGAAGAAATATTTATTTAAATGGAAGTGTGCCTTGAAATCCATAGCTACATTACATTAAAAATTAAAAATAGTCATGACTGAGTCAGAAATACTATTTTGGAGGGCCCTAGATAGCTTTTTCCACACCCTGCACATAAATAGACACTGTCAATCAAGGAATGCATCCACCACCGAGCTGAAGCCTTGCAGACATTTTAAGCCCACCATGGAAGGAAGTGCTGGTGAGAATGTTTTTCCAGGGGTTGAAAGAAAAGAAAGGATATAAAGTGACCGGAGACTTGCTTGAAATTGAATTTTAGGTGGAGATGCAAAGGGAAAGTTCACAACATTCAAAGACTCATATATGCATCACTAGACAGTGGCTGGAAAAGCAGCAAACAGATAATGGAGCTCTACCCTTCCAGCTGACATACTGAGGGAAATAAACTATTCGAAAATGAACGACGCCAGACTGAATGTCTCAGCAGAACTAATATCTCATCCCATTAAAAACTCGCTTCACCCAGCAGGTACTTCTCTGTGGGTAGACAGAGTGATGCAGGGCAAAGTGTGCTGGAAATGACGGTTCTTGCCACAGCCAGAAAGACCAGTTGTGATTAACTTGCAGCCTTATGCAACTCAAGACTGAGTTTTGTCAACACTGTTCTGGTTTTAATATCTGTCTAATTTCTACTCTAATAGTTTTCCCCTTGAAATAACTTTTCAGTAGATTCCTGGAGCAGGTGTTATCTTTCCTCCTTAAACCTTGAGATAATGTAACTATAATGATTTTCCAAATAAAAAGTGAAAGGCTATCAGGACAAATATCTCCATTTTTATTCCATTGAGATATTATTATGGTGATGGTAATAATCCCACAGAGGAATTACTTAGAATACACACTCAGCTCTGACCTGACCCAGCTATAACTCAGATGATACCTTTCTTAAGTTGGAAGAATTTATTTTCATTTTCAACTGAGCTCATCTAATCAAAATGCTTCATTGTGACAAAGAGTTCATTGTTCCTGTGCAAATTGCAGTTACCTCTAAAGCCCTGCTATTAAAAACCAGACACTGCTACAGCAAATTCAGCCAACGGGAAGATCAACTTGGGAAGAGAATTTTCAGATGAGCAAAACAAATAGTACATTATATTTTGTTATTAACCAAGTATACATTTATCACCCCCTGTTGGTAATTGCCTGTATTAATTCAACACTAATGCGAGCTGTGGACATAAAATGTAAGGGTGGAACACTGCCTGCTCCTAAACTCTGCCTGCTCCAGCCTGCTGTAACCCAGATGGTGAAGGGACCCAGGGCAGGGTGGGTGAAGAGCAGTATTTGTCATATTAGGTCAGGTTTTGGGAACACAAGGCTTTCTCAAGGTCAGGACTTCAGAGGTTTTTATGTGTCCAAAGACTTGCCTGCATCCTGCAACAGCACCAGTGGATGTAACAAGCGACATTACCCTTTCCTGTGAGCACTGTCTTATTTAGGATGTTACATACAGGCACTCAGGAAACACGGACTCAGTTCTCATCACCTGCCTTGCTGTGATGGGCCAAGGCATTGAACACCGCCTGGGCATCAATGGCCTGTGGTTACAGGACAATCTATTTTCCTCCTGGAAATACTGTTTAGGGCAGCAATCAAATTAGTCTTAAGGTGAAACTCCATTAGAATCTGGCAATGGCAAGAGTAACTCCAGCAACACTGACATTAGAAAAAGAATGGCTATTCAGAAAGAGAGGGAGATGACAGACTTTACTTCTTTTTCTGCTATTGGTTAGTCCTCAGATACACCGATACACAACACACAGAAACACAGACTGACAAGAACTGACCTATTTGCATCCCAGTGAACACAGTGGCAGCCGTCTCTGCAATATGGCACGTGTACAGCTGCTTACATGCCACCAGTGGGGGCAGGTTGCAGACACGCAGCAAGAGACAAGACTAACAAAACATGTACTTTTTCCTGCGCAAACGGTATGAATCATATTTTCATACTACAGAAATTTTTGCAGCACTTCAGTTATGATTTGAGCAAAACATTTCATTCAACACAATCATAGCTTTTTTCAAAAACAAACATTAAAAAATGGCATGCAACTATGGATGTAGCACTTGACTTCTCCTCTTTAGAAGGCCACGATATTAACAACTGTACAACGTAAAATAATAATTGGTGATAGCAGAAAGAAAAAAGGTGACGCAATAAGCTCAAATCTGCAAAACAAGCTATCAGGAAGAGATGTGCTTTGTATTCTCTGCTTACTCAATTATTGGCATGTAATTGCTAGTTGGGTAGGTCAGAGCTGCCTTGTCCTCGTCCCTGAGGAGACAGGAATGTTACTGGACTGAGATCATCCTGACAAGGTGACTCACTCCTCCTTCAGATCAGATCGGTCCAAGGGGCTCATTTAGACAGCGAGAATCAATTTTTAGCTCCTGGTCTAGTTCCTGATCATGCCCTCTCCAAACAAGGTCCATTGCCAAACATGGTGTGGAAATAGTTTTCAGCTTTGCAGTTTTTCACAGGTCATTTTATAACAAAATAATGGGGGAAACACATTTTTCTTGGTCCGTGAAAGTCAGTGTGAAACATTGCCCTGCAGTTAGTGCTGGCCACTGGCATTACGGTCTTCTGCCAGCTCTCAGCAGCTGCTACTGCTCAGCCCACTGCCACACGTTGCAAACGACTCCGAGACTACCTAGAGCAGAGCTCTGAGTAACGGGGATCACATTCACCAGGATTTATATTCTTGTAATTGTTGCCTATTAAATGGATACTCTGACGAACGTGCTGGAGACTAAAGCTCTCCGTACCCCCTCCTCAGTTCCTGCTGGACAGGAATTTTCACTCATCTCCCACCTGCTGCTTCAGAGCTCTGCCACTCTGCCAGGACCAGTGACTGGTCTCAGCTTTTGGGTGGTGATCCCAGTACAGAGTACTCTCTAGCCCCAAATCAGGCTCATTGTCTACGCCCTGCTCCAGCAGATACAATTCTAAATGAACACTGCTGTGTTTGCTGATCGTTTTATGGTTTGTTTACTTCTTGAGTATGTAATATTGTTGGGGTGATGTTGTTTTTAATTAGTTGGAAGAACCATTGTTTCAGAAGGCTGAAGGCATTTGCTAGCAAGGGGTCTTTACAAACACCATGAATGTTACTGGTTATGCCTCCACAGATGGGTGCTGACAGCTGCCAGCCAGCTTTGCCCATGCTCAGAGTGGGACTGGACCCAAGCCAGGACCAGTTCAGAAGCCATATTAGTTGCTTTAGCACAAGGTGGGACCCAAAAGCCTCTTGGAAAAATCTAATCTGCAAAATAGGAGTGTTCCAGTTCTTCAAAGAAGTCTAATTTGTCATAAGTCATTCAACAAATATGCCATAAATTTTCATTGTTTCAACCGTACAAAGTGACAGAACCCAGGAAATAACCATAAAATGAATAAAGAACCAAGTAAATTATAAAAAAATTAACTCAATGCTATCTACAGATGAAGGTATGCTGCAAGTGGAGACAGGAAGGGTGATCCCATATACAGAAGAATGTTATGTACTGGCATATATGCACACACACATTAGACACATACATCAGAGCCCCGATTTCTCGAGCAGTCCTTTTCCACACCTCCCTGTGGAAAGGCATTAGGACAGCATGAACAGGACAGCTGGGCTCCATCTGCAGCCGTAGAGCGAGCTGCCAGAGCTTGTCACCGCTCGGGTGAGCCCTTGGTGGATGAGCACCTCCAGCAGGTCAGAGGGGTCAGATGGAGCTGACAGGGGAGGACGAGGCCACCCCACGAGCAACACCAGCGGCTCAGGTCCTCTGATAGCACCAGGTCACCCCCATTCTCCCAGAAGTGGAACAAGGAAACATGGTGCAATTCATATTTCCTTCCTCTCAGGTCCATGTTCAAGGTTTGCCTATAAATACTACTTTGACCTAGTTTTGGGGCAGTTATCTGAATCTCAGAACCTGGTGTCATTTACAATGAGAAGCTAAGCAGCTGGAGAGTGAAGCACACGTGTTTTCTTCAGCTCTGAGGAGTTGTAACCTCTACTTGTTTTGCTCTGGAGTACTTTATAACTACAGAAGTGTGGATGATTACGAATCCATACAGACCAGGATAAACTATCCCATGCATGTGTCTACTCTGTTCTCTCTCAGTAAGGAAGTAACCCACTGCTGGAGTCCAGACCTTCCTGGCAGCTTGGAAGTCATGAGAATGCAAATTCTGTCTAAAGGCAAACATCTGGTATCCTCATTATACAGAGCTTACACTTTTCTACAAAGAACAGGGAGGCAGAAATATGTCTCCATATGGGAAAGGAGCACCAGCTCACTCTGTCCAGGTCACAATACAGATACTCCATGCCAGGACTAATTCTATCAGAACATGTGTTCACTTGGTGAAGGAGAGAGCAGAGGGATCACCAGAAGAGACTCTTGACTTAGGGGAAAACAAAGAATGTGGGTGGGACCCCATCCTTGGAAACACTTACTGCTACACCGAATAAATACACATCAGGGGGACTGATGTGGTACGCTCAAGGTCTCCTCCCCCATTTCATTTTCTGGGCAAGTACAAGTTACCTTGTCTTTCTGAACAAGTTGGTGTTATAAACGTCCAGTTCACGGTGTTTACGTCACTTTTGCTGCCCAGGAAACATTGCATTATGGTGGGCGGTTGTCTGGAACATGTTTTTCCCCTTTGTCTCTCCTTGAATGCTCGTATTGTTATTAAATTCTTGGTGTGATATTTCCCCAAATCAAAAAGCTAAGCAGAGATAACACAAAGGGGAGTTTCATGAACACATTCTTTAAGAAAAACACTATCCTACAAATCCCGCAACAAGCACTTATTGGCACTTCCACTAACGTAAATAAAATCTATTGGGTTCTCGGAAAAACAATCACTTCAGTCTTGTTATCAGAGGACAGAATCTGGGTCAACAGATGCATTTTGGATATGCACCAATTCTTAAATGATTTAGTATTCTGATCTGTGGATACAAAAAGCAATTTCCTACATCAGCAGTACCCTTAGCACAACGTGCAATTTCATCCTACCACCTACATTGTTGTAATCATTAAATGTTATAAAACATCTCCAATGAAAGAAAAAAGATTCTGATACATGACTATAATGTAAATCAGTGCTTTGGATTATGGTGTGATACCAGTTCAGTTATTTATATGTGTTTCAACAAAAAACATCCAACTGGATTTCAACTATCACAAGATTAATCTCACTAATACTTTATATATACAGATGGTCAGACAAGAAAAATTAGACAAATATGAAAAATTAATATATTCTTCTTGTATAATATAAAATATGATTTGTCTCCTAGAAGATTATAGCTGGAGCTTCCAGTACAAAGAATAACTAGACTGACCAATACCGGCCCTTTGCTTTGTGGGAAGTTTTCCATTCTGTCCCAGCTCAAAAGTTATTGTAAGACATGGGAGATCTACAAAGCACATAAATACAACACAAACCAAAGTATAGGTATATCGCTTAGTAACTGATCAGTTATTTATAGCTGGAGTCTTATTCACATTCATCCAACAAGTTCCAAAGACAACAGCAGGCCCGTGCCATGAATTACATATTTCAGCACTGCAGCCTGCTAGCTGAAAAGATGCTGTGTCTGTGCACCCTGAACACGAATTTAATTAATGTTATACACCCAATAACATGAGCAATGCAAATAGTCTCACCATTGAGCAAAGGCAGAGGACCTGAACTCAGGTTGCCACCTGTTGCCACAGTTTACAAATTAATTTACATGTTGAAAAAGAGAGCTCTGTACAGAAGCAGGTGCCTTGAAACATATATGCTATAAAGTTCATCAGCTTGAAGACCTTGATTCTCACAGCCTGTGGCAAAATAGTTGATCTGCTAGAAAGAAGGAGCACGGCCAGAGCAAATGTTTCTGGCAACATGAGGATCAAAGAGGTCGCAGATAGCCAGAAAAAAAAAAACCAAAGGATGCTGACATAAAAATATTGGCAGCTTTCATTGTTGCTTTTCTTTCCAAATAAAATGGGCAAAGAAAAGGACTCGCTTTTCCATCCAAGCTCAATTCTCAAGTGAGCAACATTCTGTAGCTGTAATTATAATCTTGTATTTGTGCACACACTAATTTCCTGGGCAAGTTACATTTCGGGTTGAACATGTTGGCATATGGAGACCAACCTCAATAACAAAAAGAGCTGCTGAGTTCAGCAACCTGCAGCATTTTTATAGTTGACCTTGCAGCTCTGCAAGATAGTGGCTCTGGGCCACTTCGTTATTTCAAAGGAAATGTGGCTCTGGGAGTCTCATGGGGACTAACAAGACCCAAAAGATAAGTGGTTTCCTGGCTAAGTTCTTTTTGTTTGTTTTATCTTGGTCGTTCTCATTTCAAAAGTATTCCGGTCCTCTTAATATTCAGCATTCTGGCTGTGATGAGCGCAGCTAATCTTGCTTGCGCAGTTTCACTTACTCCATAGTCTTTTCCTTAGTTTATGCAGTTGATTAAGCAGCTGGTTGCATTTGAACTCTCTTCCATGTTGCACTCTGGCCACAGCAAGCATTTATAGCATTTATCAGTGCAATTAATCATATTTCACTTTGACTTCAATTCCCAAAATGACTATAGCAATAAAATTTCAAATACAGACTAAGAACAACGAATAAATGCTAAGCAGATGGATGACAGTCTGATTCCATCAGTCTACTTATCTGCTTGATTGTGTGATTCTGGCTATTAGCATACCCAGCTGGCTGCGAATGGGTAAAGGAAAAGGAGCATATATATATATATATATACACACACACACACTTTGGTACAGATCCTTCTCAGGTGCATTTGAGTAGCAAGAAACTTAAAGAGAACAATTCTAACTTTCTACTGAAAGTCTGACTGCAGCAGGAGCTGGCGCTGTTTGTTGTTGGCTGGTACACTGCAGATGTTTTAACGACTGAAAACCCACCCCTCTCCTTCACCACCACCACCCCACCCCGCATCAGCAGAAGCTCTGGAAAGAACAGATTTCAAACAGGAACAGGACCTGGGGCACCCGCACTCCTGCACTCAGGAATTCACTCATTCCCACCACATTTTTCTGCATCATTAAAAAAATCTTGAAGACAACACTAAAAAATGCTTTCTAGTCCTGTTGATGGCAAAAGAAACCACATCCTCAGCCACATAAGTAGAGATATTAGTCACTCATATACCATTCACACTACAGTATGCTCATGTTTACAGGAATCCTTGCTTAGTCTGTCCGCACCAGGAACAGCGTACAGACACTGCAAAAGGAAAGGAGCAGCATCTTCACTGCTTTTTTACAGAGTTATTATGAACCACTGCTGATACGAGCCCCAGACTTGTTGGCAAGAGATTAATTACGGACATACCACATAAAACAAGCAGAGAGCTAACTTAGCTGGAAAATAATAAATCTCCATGTTCTCTTAGAGGATTACCGTTACGAGCGCCTCAGTTAGGCAGAATGCTTGGAGTGTGCTCTCTGCCTCTAGAAGAGGGGCTTCCCAGCTAGCAGCCATGAGGAAAGGCATATTTCCATTGTCCAAGCTCACAATGTTTCATTTGTGTAACACTGAATCCCAACTTAATTAAATAGCCCTAGAGACCAGTCAAATCTCAATATACGTGGGCAAGCGGTCAAACAGCCCCATTTACATGTGTGTCACAGCTCGCCGCGTATCGCTCCAAAAAGCATCTGTCTCAACAGTCTCATCTGATTCTTACAAACAAACTACACTTTGCATTTTTGAATTTAACAAAGATCACACAGCTGCCAACATACTATCAAAGCCTAAAGACCAAATAAATGTTTGGCTTCCCTCCAGCCGTCCTTGCTGGGGTATTATTACTGACAATGGAGCCAGAGCAGCAAAAGCAATGAGATGGCAAATTTACACATGTGCCACGTTTTTATACATTGTCTACATTTGCTGGTACAAGACTGCAAGCAGAACACTGGTGAGCATCTTCTGGTTGCAAAATCTGACCTATTTTAGGGCTTTATGAAAACTCTACAAGGTTATTAGTGTATAAAAAACTGCAGATGGGCAAAATGATTGAAAACAATTTAAAGGTGTTTTGTTTATTTTCCCATGTGGGTAGTAGAAATAGATCAGAACTCTATTTTCTCAGGGCTGCATTTTGCACTTTTTGAAGAAATAGTGTAATATCCATAAAAACTGGAGACCAAACAGTTGATGTTTCCCTTTGCATCTAACTCTTTCCACTTTAATACATGCATTCCCTCTCCCTCACGATAGGAGGAGCACACACATATCCTAGGGTAGAACTTGTATTTGACTTGCGTAGGGGACCTCTGCTGCATTTTTCAGCTCAGTTAATATCTCAGCCACCCTCTCATCAAAACCCAACTGCATCTGGAGATAAGAAGCCCTTCCTATAGACAGTAATACAACTTTTTGATCTGTATCAGATGATTAGGACAGTGAATGAAGACAACTTCTCCATTATTACCTCTCCTATTTGGTGAATTCCCACTGTATACAAAGATCCACAGGGAGCAAGCGGTGAAGAAAATGGAGCCAGAAGCTGGAGGTGACTCGACGTTACCTGCAGCAGAGCCTAGGCACAGTCTTCGAAAATGCTTTGTGGGAAAGCGTGAACACTCACAGGACCCCTGAGCGGAGGAATGTCAAGCACGTAGCACCTTGCTGCTCCGCCCCACCTTATCACAAACAGCTATGCTTTGGTCTCCTTCCCTTCATCTATATGGTCTACACACAGAGAGAGGATGAAGACAAGGCACAGCCACAGCCTGGCATGGCAGCGGTACGTTGGTATTCCCACTTGCACTCTGCTGATGCCGAGGCACAACAAAGCACTGAACTGCATTGCAGTTATGAGGCTCTGGAGACACAGGGCGAGTCATTTGGCACCAACCCTCCACCTCGCCTTGCTGCAATCCCCCCAGTACATGACACACCTCACCTTTCACAGGTCCCATCACCTCAACCAAGCCAGGCCTGGTACCTAGCCCCCCACCTTTGGGATAGAGAAGGCATCCCATTGTTCACCACTGCTCCGGTGTCCAGCCCTTCCCTCCCCCAGCTCTCCCCACTTTCAAATCTCCCTTGATTTAAATGCAGCTTGCAAGCCTGTAAAGACACTCCCTCCCCAAAACAGAAAGGAAAAGCAGGAACAGTGCTTTTGCTCACAAGGTTGCAGTACCCACACTTTACGGTCATTTTGCTGCATTTCAGGAGGAGCAGCTCTTGGAAAGAAGGACAAATGGAGCAAAACAGGCTTGGGTGTCGCTGGAAACACTTGCTAAAGGCATCCCATTGCCCCTGTAGATTTTCAAGCTTGGGATTTTTTTTCTTTTTTTCCTCCAAGGCTTCTTTTAATATATTCTTTCTTCAAAGTTTGTGGTATCTGTGTAATTTTTCAATCAGGGATTAGAGAGGATTAAGTCCTTACTAGCCCGTGCCTCCCAGGGAGTGCTGGCTTTACAGGCATGCTCTGCGCACACTGCCAGTGCTCACACTCGTCTCAACAGCGATGGATAGTGGTTTATTTTATACACCACAGAATAAAGTCAGAACCTACCCAATTATATATTTAGCTCCTCTCTAGTCTGCCCTTCATGTCCATTACCTTCTGTGTGGGATTGTTTTAGTGTTTGGGGTTTTTTTTTGTTTGGGTTTTTTTGGTTTTTTACATAAAAATTCATTAAGTAATTGCCTTCATATTGTGCCGGCTGCCTCAGATGCAACGGTGATTTACAAGCAACACTAAACTCCAGCTACATGATACAACGAGGTCTCCCAGGTCCATCACATACCTAACACCAGAAGGAAATTGCCTACCTCTTCTAGGCTTGTGCGTCCAAAAAGGATTTACAAGCAACACTAAACTCCAGCTACATGATACAACGAGGTCTCCCAGGTCCATCACATACCTACACCAGAAGGAAATTGCCTATCTCTTCTAGGCTTGTGCATCCAAAAAGTCCATTTAATCCCATTTGATGCAGGCCATTCCCCCCTCGCATGTGGATTTTCAAAGAATAATGCCAATCCAACACCACTTTGTTTTACCTCTGTGTATTTCCTCAATTAAATTTGTGGAAATTCAACTTGATTCTGTTGTTAAGCAATACAGAACTAAACAGCAAAGAATACTCACATGGACAAATTCAGTTTCACTTGCATTCTGTGCCACACTTCCAGATAAGCACAGAACTCCACTAGATACATTCCCGCCTGCTTCAGCTAGCCAAAATAACGATCAGAATTAGTGACAAGGCAGTCAACATGCAAAAAATTCAAGCCCACCAGAGCTGCTGGAGACATCCTCCACTCACTAGTTTACATGGAAGCTTGTCCTGCTATTCCTACACTGCTCGTTAGCCATGTTGTCTAGATTAAAACTAATGCATCCTTGTCTGCAGACATGCCCACATTCTCCATGTCCCTGAGGATATTTCATATTTCACGTCCACTGTAACCATACTCAGCAGGAGTTTATTAATTAGGTGCAACTGGTCAAATATAAATCAAATTCTGTATTATTGCCTGTCCTGACTGGAGAAGTGTACAACCATCGTGGATGCCCCATCCCTGGAGGGGTTCAAGGCCAGGCTGGATGAGGCTTTGAGCAACCTGGGCTAGTGGGAGGTGTCCCTACCCATGGCAGGGGGTTGGAACTCAATGATCTTTAAGGTCCTTTCCAACCCAAACCATTCTGTGATTCTATGACTCCTGGACAGCTAAAGTTTGTTTCACATGGAAATTCACAACAGCAAACTGAACAACCAAGCATTTGCTCAAAATGACTATAAATAATATTAGAATGGCCAACATTAATTCCTTAAAGCAGTCAAGTATTAATAAAAAGATCTGCATTCATTTATAGTGACTGGAAAAAGACTAACATCCTGAAAAACAAGAACTTAAGGAGAGTAACAGCACTACCAGAAATTCATGATTGTGTATCTCTTCCAAGCTTCTTCATAAATTAACATAAATATTAATTCAAAAACATGATGTTTTAAATAGTGCAGGAAAAAAACAGTAGTTTAGATCATAAGTTAGGAGGGAAAAAAAGTTGCTCTGGTTTTGTTGCCCAGACTTGAATTCCTTTATCATTTGAAATCCTTATTAAGTCACTTGCATGGTATAGATTACAGTTCAATCCTAAAATTCCTCTACATTTATGTTTCTTATGTTTTTTACTTTGATATCCTGCCTGTTTTAATGAAGAACAGGATGTGCAATAGCTTGTTACTTACGGCAGTACTTTGACAAGGAACCTGGATCTTAATAAAAAACAGGAAATAAAATCCTTCATATTAAATCAATTCTTTAAAAAATAAGCATGTGAATGTCATATTTAAGATTAAAGGTATTTCTCTTTCCAGGAAAGGATCATAATAAGGTGGGCATGTGGCTATTTCAGAAACTGCACACATTTGGTAAAGAGCTTATAGAAAACAGTGTCAAATCCCATATTGAACCCAGCTGCTGGTACTTACTTTTTGATGTAAGGCTTACTTCCTGCAGATATACATCAAATTAAATTCTTTACTAAGCTCACAATGGTGTTTTCCCTTTAAGCAGAAAGGCAATACTTACCTGAATGAAATATTATCTCTCTTTAATGGGTTTCTACAGTGAAGCCACATTTTACATTTAAAAAGGTGCAGTGACAGTAGGAATGAAGAGAGAAACTTACTGTCTATTAAACTGGTTTATTTTCTCAAAAATAGCTTTAATGAAGCCAATTGGAGTTTGTCACACCAACGACATACCTGGTGTCCTAAGAGCAATTTCAATAGGACTGCTCCTGTACTATCACTTAGCCAATACCCCACAGTTTGTACCACTGATGGTTTTAAGAGTGTTCCTTTGAACAGAAGCGTGGAGTGTTGTAATGGCAGATGCACCTCAAAAATAAGGGTAACAGACAAGAATACTGAGGCAAACAAAATGGACAGATTAATACAGCTTACATAGTTTTCCAGGCTTTGTTTCAAGGGCTTGAAACATTCAGTGCTTTTGATTGCGAGAAAGAATTTCCACTAGATATAAACCAGAAAGATTTAGCTTCTAATTTTGATTCAGTAACATCTGCAAGTGTCTGTCTGGAGTGATAAAACAGTGTCTCCTATCAAGAAAACAAATGAGTGAGAAATAACGGAGCAGAGTCAACGAAGAGGTGCAATATGTTATATGTGAAGCTCCCTTAGGCTCTGTCAGTCTCCTTTGCCTTTTGGATATATTTATCAGTAGATAGATAAAGGATTCTTAGTAGATGTCAAAAAGTCGTAAGATTATTCAAGTCCAAGTTAAAATACAGAGCAGAACTCACCGATTGTTGCATTAGTCAATACACACACTTTCTGTGGCCCTTAATTTAGAAGACAGTCCATTTGAGGGTCCACATATTCATCTAAAATGGTCTAGTGGGGATGTGGCAGGAAGCATGCAGGCAGCATAACAAGGGGCAGGAATAAGCTCAACGACTCTAAACTAATTTTCCAAAATTCCCAGCAGAGCCTTAAAGTCTAAGGGCATGGAAGGCACTGGACAGAGGCCCTCTAACTTCATTTTACAGCAGTGCTTGTCTGTACTTTTTTCCAGATGTGGTGGTTCAGAAAGAAGATGGCTGGTGGGTGCTGGGGGCCGTCAACACTGCTGTGGAACTATAAAAACCAGAAACGGTGAGAAAGGCAGTGCTTCCACCGAGTCTCCCACATGCTGAAAGATTTTAAAAGTTTAAAAGGCATGTTCAGTCTTAAAATAGAGTAGATCATCTATAAAAAGCAAAATAAAATCCTTTGGTAGATTTATACCTAGTAGTTTTCTGGCCATTTCTCTTCCTAACAGCCAGGTCTGGACTGAGCAGTGTTAAGTGGACTCTTGCTAAATTGCAACCTGGCTCGGAAACTCTCATGAATACTATTTTTGGGTTCCAAATTCATCTTTTTGCAATCAAATTACTTCACGGTGAAAATGCTTATTTCTGATGTTAAGTCTTCATATCTTACCATTACAACAACCCATATTAAAGCTACACGTCAAGGAACACTCACTCACGAGTGATGTCATTCTGTTAATCCTGTCCTTTGGATAAGAGATAAATTGTCAAGTGTCAACTTTCTCCTGAAAATTTTAGGTCCAGTCCCAACACGAGGTCAGCTGATGGGAGCATTCGACATTTGACAGACCCCATGGCAAGCTGCCTGCTTTCATGCCTGAAGCCAGCTCGCTGCTCTTAGCCCAGCACCTTTGGAACAAGCCCTGCTTTCACAAGTAACCTTCCCGAAGCACCCAGGCCAAGCTTTAAATGAAGATATCAGTAAAAGTTGCTCACCACTTGTTTGCTCATTTTTATCTAGCATTGCCAAAAAATCAGTGAGATCAGACCAAAGCCCAAACGAGCATTCTGCAAGGCTCTCATTATTAATATCGCTGAAAAGCCAAAGCAAAGTGAAATACTATCATGATGATAGCTACCAGCTCAGATCTGCAGCAAAGCAGCTTTGCCAGACAAACTCAATGGGCAAAGCTGAAAACATACCATAACTGAAATACATTACTCACAACTTCCCCACTTCACACCCAACGTGTCTTCACAGAATTTGAATCCCAGAGCTCAACTTGAACTCTCTAAACCTCAGCAAACCAACCCAGCCCTCCTGGTTGAGGACGGACTCAAAACTGCTCTCGTTTGCGACTGCCACAGCTCTGCCGACAGCTTTCACGGGAGCAAAACTCACAGGAGTGTGAAGGCCAGTTGGATCCTCCCTCTTTACATGTTAGTTAACTTCACCATTTCTAGAGCAAACTTTCCAGTAGCGCTGGCTTCTAGCTGCAGTGGAGACCAATGCCAGCTGGGCACAGTCTGCACAGGGAGCCAGGCGGATCTGTAGGGGCCCGAGGGCGGTTTGTGGAGGAGGGGCTCTTAGCATAACGCAGCATCTCTCCCTCCCTTCCCTGCACCAAGTGCTTTGCTCAGACTGTTGTATGCAGTTGCATTTCTACACAATACACAGCCGGGGAGGAGGCTGAGATCTGGCAAAACCAAACATTGGCTTCACTGCACAATTTTCTTGGGTTAGTTTGATTGCTAGAGCAGACTTCTCCCAGCCCTACGGCTGTTTGGCCGCTTTTCCTAGAGGATTTCTGATAAGACTTCTCTAGCCACTACTTATCTGCTGCAGCCAGCCATCTCCCACCCTCACAGCTTTCTCTGGTGTATCTACTTTCAACAGACTGACTCTCATGGCTTCTACAATGCTAAAGATGCCCAAACACTTGTTTTTTTTTCTCTATCTCTGTGTATATATGCATGGACTAATGCTAAAACAGTGGCCAATGGTTTCTCAAGGTGGTACACGTATGTCTGGTTCCCCATCTTCAGCCTGACTTGCAGTGCTTTCTTCCAGGCAAGACCCACTTGCCTGAACTAATCTCATTTCATGTTTTCCAGATAGGCTGCTTGCCACGCACATGCCTGGGCAACGGCAAAACGTAAGGCTTCTCGCGGCTCACGGGGGTACAGGCAAAATCCTACGCTGGAGCCCCACAGGGCAGCATTAGGCGGAAGCACGATTAATGCAACGGTGCCAGGAAAAGCAAGCCCTGAGGAGGATCTGTGGTGAAACTGTCCTTTTCTTATTTTTGGTTGAAAGTCTAATTTAAAAAAGGATGGGGCAAAATTGAGCAGAAAAGTGGAGTCCCTGCTAAGTCACTGGCACACTTCAAAATAGAGGAGGAGATTTTAAAATTTTTTAAAGCTTGACTTGACCCAAGTGGTATCAAGCAGCTCTGGCAAATCTTGCTTACTCTCGTTGCATTTTAGTGTCACTCTAATTTCAGCTGGGCACTTGCAGCTTTTGTGCCTATGAATATTTTCAGAGCAAGAAAGGCTTTAAAAATGCTAGAAGGTCCGTGGCAGAACAGGACATTTGTACCAGTAGACCACACTGGAAAGTCGGTGGCAAACACGCCTTCCAGCACAAGTCTTGGCACAGCACCAGCATCTCACTGGGATCAAGGAGTCTCTGCTCAAGAGACTACTCAGCAGGGAAAGGGCAGTCACAAGCACTTGGACTGTTTCTCCATCAGCACAGCTCAGGGGGTAGACTGAAAAACTCCATAACCTGATCAGAAACCCCTTACAGCCTGCTCTCCAGTACAGATAATTCAGTTACTTATTTCAACTGATTCAGACACAACATAACAGTGAGGAGAGCATTTTATCCAGGACACGGTTTTCTCAAGGCAGAAGATAAGAGGCATCGTCTCACACCAACACTACCTGGCACAGCACTACAAGTCCTCTTCGCAGGGAGCAGAGCCACGAGCCCTGTGGCTGCCGGCCCCATCCCTGGCAGAACCGCATCCACCCACACACCAGGGCTTGCTGGGGGGCACCACATGTGAAGCTGTTAAACGCTGGAGTAGAACCGTCTGTGCAACTCCGCTCGTGCATCACAGGGGCTCACTGAAATGTTTTTCTTCGGTTCCAATGCATTCAATATGGGCTTGACATCCTGACATTTCATGCTAAAATGAATTGAGACATTCCGAGGGGAGCCTTTGACAGGAGAGCTCAGCCCAGAGTCACGCAAAGCTGGGACAGTCATGTAACTCACAGATGGGAACTGTAATCTTTTCTTTTATACAGCAAAGTATGCACAACAGGTATCATCACTTTATTGCTCCCCAGACAGCACTCTGTATCTGGTGCTCAGGCAACTTCCAAAACCATTTGACAATCTTTCAGAAGACTTAGAACCACAGGGAAAATGAAGAGCCAAACACACGCCTTTTTGACCAAACACCCTCACCAACGCTACCGTTGAACTTCTCAACCACCGCTAATGAAGGTAAAAAGAAGCTGTGGCCCTTTAGGAACATGATATTAGCAAATTATTGCCTGCCCTTTATGAATTTGAAACACAAACCATTGCTATAAAGGCAAAGCCAGAAGAAAAAAAAAAGAAAAAAGGTTATGCTTCCTAACAGAACACACCCAGGCCAACCCAAGGGCATTTCCTACCTGCCACCTCTTCCAGCTGCTTCTGGGCACTTCCAGTCCCTTCCAGTCCCTCCATGGCCTGGGAGCCTGCTACTTGGGCAGCAGGAGCAGCAACAGCTACTGAGGTTTGGCAAACCCCACTCCTCTTTCCCACAAGCCCATACAAAAATAAAACTATGACAAAGAGACAAATACCCTTCCACATCCTTCTTGATGATATAAAAGTGAAGACATGAAGGTCTTCATAAAATAAAAAGGTGAACAAAACAAAATGTAGGTCAGATGAACTGAAAAATATTTCTTGAAATGTTTCATTTCAATACTTTATTATTAATTTTAATTTATAACCCAAAAGTTATTGCAAACCCAGATGAGTTCTCCAACATCAGCTTTTTTGAAGCAAAGTTAAACTTATGCAAAACTTTATTCTACCTCCATCAAAAATAGGAAATTCATTAAGCAATGCCCTAAAGACTTATTTTGGGTCATATTATCTTTTTGGGGAAAACTTTCCAGAAATTATTTCCAGCCAATGATAATTACTTCGTATTTTTCTCCACAATAACACAACTACTCCCTTATCAATCCTAGAAACCTCCCATGACATGGGAAAGAAGAGATGATAAAGAGAATTTTCGTCTTTTACTAGAAAGTATCCCCCCACTTAGCTGACCAGAAAATTAGATGGATCAGTAATTTAAAAGAACAGAATATTCCTACCTGTATTAATGTTTTAATGCACACCTCTTAGGGTGCTTTGTAAATGCTACAAAAGCAACATCCAAGCCATGAACAACTTCTCTTCTTTTTGCTCCCACACCCCCTCGAACTAGTGGGGGAAAGCTCATAAGCGCCTCTGTTCCCAGGATGCTTTACCAAAAGAAGAAAAAAGGTTTGATGTGTCAGACTTCTCTGTACCGTGTATGTGCTCTCAAAGTGAAGATCACCTTCTTAGTATCTACTTCTTCCTCTTTCTGCAAGAGGTCAGGTATGCCAGATGGACCTATTTCCGATTACAAGAGCTCTTTAGCTGAGGTAGGAACACGAGGGGATTTTGACTGATTTCCTGTGTGTTAACACCATCAGTTTGAGGCTGTATAACTTGACAAAGAGGAAATTAATGTTAATTTGAGGAAATGGTCCATTTTATCTGAAGAAACCTTTGAAATATATATATTTCCTTAAAAATCATCCTTCAAAGGCAAGTGCTGAAAAGTGTGTGTGAAAGGAGGACAGAAGAGTTAGCACACTGACTTAAATTTGGCCTCTGGTTTTCTCAAAGAGGAATAAATCCCTTTATATGATCCAGTTTCCACTGTAACCATAGAATTGTTACCCAGACTGGCCCTGAGATGTTCTGCACTGTCGTAACAGAAATGCTTTGCATTACTTACTACCATAGTAACACCCAGAGTACCTGGGTTTCTTGCAAACCGAATTCAAGACAGTAACTTACCCAGACAATCCTAAACCAATGACTTCTGTTGTTCATTTTTTAACCAAAAAATAAATTGAATTCTTAATGCTACCTTTTCCAAAAAAAAAAAAAAAAAAAAAGAAAAAAAGAAAAAAAGCAGACTTCACAGATAAAACAATGCACGAGAATTACAAAAAGTACAGAAACTGTGTCATTTGTAAAGCATTTGAAGATCTCTGGATGAAAAGCACTTACTATTTTATAACAAGTCATAGCAGGAAATGATGGTTACAGACCCTCATTAAATGTATATGAAGCCTGACTTTTGTAAAAAAAAAAAAAAAAAATTCCTACCACGTTGTTCCCCCATAATCTCTATTTTCACAGCTAAATTATATAAAAGTTAATAACTGCTTTATAGTCATTAGGATTTTACTCCATATATTTTGTCAGGTGAGCTAACACAGGTAACATCTTTTACTTACAGAAACCATAGGTGTTCACATGAACTTCATCCTTATCTGTCTACACTTCAACAACAGTTCTACTTGTAGGTGTCTGTGATTTATCGTGTTGCATCAGGAAGCCCAGCTACCACCACAGATAGGCAGATATACTTAAAATGCTTTCCTACGGTTATGTCTCATGCAGAAACCCATTCAGAGGGATCGAGCACATTGCATGACAATGCCTCTTGGTGCCTCAGAATGCATTCTTCCCACATTCAATATTTTGTGGAAAACACGCATTTGAATTTCTCCAGGGACTTGGCAAACAGGAGGAGGTAAGCTGGGTGTACACTGCGGGGAAGAGAGGGCCGGTGGAGTGCACGGCGGTACCCACGGTCGGGTGTCTGGATGTGTTTGGCCACTAGATGGTGCAAGGAAATAAACATACGGCTCGAAACCGCTGCTTAATGCTTGGGATCGTGGAAAAATCTGTTCAGAGTGTTCTTAGTCCTCATTTTAGCTGATAGTCATCAAAAATATTGTATAAGCATGCACTTCCATACTCTTATTACTGAGTTCTTTTGAAAATTCTGTCGATAAAATAAATTAACATCTACTACTCCTTCAATGCAACAGTTAAAAAGGCTTTTTTGCTTGTTTTGAGGACCCCACATAGTAAACGCTTCAGGCCCAAGTTTTCAGTATTAAAAGGCAGATCTCTTAGTAGAAAACATACAAATACTCATTAAAAGCAGGTAGTGCATTCCCATGGCCAGCAGCATGCCTGGGCAGGGTTCCCTAGCTGGAGCCTGGCACGTGCGCTGCCTGTTACATGTCCCAGTTCCAGTGGGACTCAAGCCCCAGAGAAGTCAGAAATCTCCATCACCGTTTATGGCACCTAATGCACATGGGTCAGAGCTTCTGCACCTGCCTCCTGTGGTGCAGGCAGACGGGAAAGCATCCGCTATCCACAATAATGTATGTGGAAGTATCACAGCAAGTGTTTCACTCTACTGACAGCTATTACAATAAGAAAACAGACCCCTTGGCATCCCTTAATGAAAAGTGAGAGTGAATTTTATTTTCCAGCCCTCTGATGCTGCTAAATATGCTTTCCCTATCCCTGCATGCATCGGCCAGAAGCACAGCACTCGTATGAGTAACCACCTTGAAGCTGCACCCCTTGGAACAATTTCTGTAAAAGGCAGTGGGAGAAGGGGATAAGCCTGGAGCGCAGTTCTGGCACCATCATCCACAGTGAACAACACATCTCTCCCGCCACAGTCCATTCAATTCACTGGGGTCAGTTCTCAGCAAAAGTACCCTCATTAAGCGCTTCTTCTCTGACACCTCGGGGCTGGCTTTGCAGCAGTGACACCAGGGGAAAATGTGCGCTGGCTTTAGGCTTTCCAGCAACACTGGACAGCTCTGCAGAAACTGGGACCTGCTCTGTGCAAAGTCTAGTGCCACACCGCTTTACCTTCCCTGGCTGACAGCAAATTTCATCTGCAAATTAAAATAGCATCCTTCTAAACTGTAGCAGATGAGGAAGCTGGCAGCTACAGCTTTTACTTGCAAACATCTTCCTCGATAACATTCAGAACGTGGCCATGGGAAACCTTTGCACCTCTGACTCCTTAGAGTTTCCATTCTGATTGGGTCTAGTCACATAAATTCCTTTAGATGCTTCTCTTCAGGTTATTTCCTTATCCTCTCAAACTTCTCCAGAAAACCACCTGACAAGTACCGATCTATCCCGATATGCAATCCTGCTGCCTGTGCTGCCGGAGCAGTAATTAATATGCCAGGGCAATAATGATCTTAGTCATTCTCAATAATGATCTAGCTTTGAAGCTTGCTTTCCTTCTAGCCGACTGCAAACACCTCATCCACAATCCTATTTGCCACTAGAGGGCACTTCAAACCAAGCTGTCATTTCCTATTAGAACAATTTATACATGTGGAAGGTTATGCCCAGCCTCGAAAAAGTTCCTCGGGCTCCCGGCGAACGTGCACGGCATATTCAATGTAACATTTCTAATGTCAGACAAACAGAAGTTTTAAATAGAAGTTTCCTAAATTTGGCGAGCCAAGCTGGGTCCAGACCAGGTCTGGCAAGTCTAGAACAAGGCTGTAGATAGTATAAAACTGCTTGTTTTCTTTAAAAGAATGCTCACAAAACCAAGAACCAAACTTTTTAGTCACTATTGCTTAGCAGATTCAGTCTTACTACAGTAAGCAGTGTTTGTTGGTTTGCTTTTAACTTCTGAATCAGAGAGATTAAACAGCTTGAATCAGGATGGAAAACAGCTTCGAAATAAATCTTACTGAAAGGCAAGCCTAGAACTGAAGAAATACTACATGAAGCAAGACTAATCTGTTCACGTTTAGATAACTGATGCTGTAGGTCTCCACAAGCTACTCACCGAGAGCTGCCTTACTTCTCAACAACTGTAGGGGAACCAGTTTTGTCCCATGTATTTGATATTATATTTGCCAAGTTCCTTGAAAGCTTGGAGTAGAAGTTCATGAAAGTCCTGCCCAAGGAGTGCCACAATCAAAAGCGAAGACTTTCAACGTCTGGATGACATTTGACTTCTTGTTGCTCCATGAACAAACAGTTTATTAATAAAACAGCAGGGGAGATAGATTACCTGCCAGTCCTACACAAGTGGGAGCGACCAGCTCCCCATAATTTAGCAACATGAACAGTAGTTGCCCAGTAGGCTGGTAATGTTAAGTGGCCAGCTCTTACTTCTTGAGGACGGGAGGAAAAAGAAGGAATGGTTTTTCTCCCAAAGATGATTTTCTAAGTAGGAGCAAGCACCTTTAGAAGCTCAAGCGCACACTTCAGTAGAAAGAACTGTAAAATACACTGAAATTAAATGCTGGTGTGAACACAGCTGGAAAGCTAGCAACCAGTATCACTGTTATCTGACTGGCTTTCTCTTTGTTTATTTTGTAGGGGACCCATCCCATTAGATAATGTCTACACATATAACTGGGAAGTGTTCAGTCATTGCTGCTTCCCAATATTGCAAGTTTTGACACGACACCTTTATAAAAAAAAAAAGAAAGAGTCAGAAAAGGAAACCACTGAAATTGCAGTGACAATTTTTCTGAAGTGAATTATGAAGCTCTTGGACCTATCTAAAGCAACTTATTTTCACAGTGAGATAACTTACCTTAGTAGAGCATACTTGTTCCTCAGCAGTGTATCACTCAAGTGCCAGTGCTGATCAAAATGTTGGTATATGACAAAACTTGAGTGAGACTTCAGAATATGTTCTGTGTTTCCACACTTAATCCAGAGCATCCTGTTCCCTAGAAGAGAAAACAAAAAGCTGTGAGTTTAAAAGAAAACATACAAAACACATATGGTAGTTTTATCTATAGAACTATTTTATACATTCTTTAAATCTGCTTTAGATAGGGGTTAATGTTTACCAATTCAAGTTGTTTTCATTTTAAAGGCTCAATGAACATTAAACACTTAAAATTCCTATCATTCCAGATTATTAAAATATAAATAACTTCTAAAAATCCAATTTGTGTTTTGCCATATGCTTTGTAGATGCACTGTTCAGCCTTAACAAATTCAAAAACCAGACTGGCCATTTTTACTTGCTGGCCTCCAATGCCAGCAAACCTGGACTGAGCAAATGAATAATCAACCCTGCAGAAGAATGGTCAACTGAAAATTAAAATTAACTCAAACTTGTCATGGCTTAGTTTATTTGGCTTGTCATTTGAAGGAAATCAGCTCATTCCGTTGCAACACATAACCTGATTGTCACTGTGGCGATATTTGTTTTCTAAGAAGAGCTAGCATCCCTTTTTGTTTCCCATGTGTCCACAGCAGAGAGCTGGGAACAGTGCTGGGGACCTGGCAGGAGGGTCCCATCACTGTGACCCCTGGGGCCCCAGAGCCAGGACAGCCTCGCAGGAGCCTCTTCCACTCAAAGGGGTGCAGGGGCGAAGCCTGGAAGGAAGCAGCTTTCGAGGAGAGAGCATGCAAAGTTCCTGCAGAAAGCATCTCTTGAAGGAAAAACCTGGGAGGCTGTAACCCTGAGGGCATTTTGGAAGCTTTTCAGAAGTAACATAAGGCCCCAGAGCAGAGGCAGCTGGGGCTGAGCTGCCATCCTGAGGCACTGCATGTAGGGTTGCAAGGAGCATAGAAACTCCCTTCAACTGAGAAAACACCCAGAAACAAGGTCTAATATCCTTTTCCCCCCAGCATAGTTCTGGAAAAAATATCTTAATAAGCCTGCACCATAGAATCACCCATAAGTTGGTTTTTCCCTTCATTTTTTGTGCTTCCCATCTCACAAGAGTGAGATCCTATGATGCTTGATGGCAGCCTGGGTCACCACTGCTGGTTCAAGAGGTGTTTCCCACAGATGGCCAGGGGAGTCACATTTCTTCTCCATAGGGATGGGATTCTGAGATTGCGTGTTGGTCATTAGAAAGGTCACCGGAGCATAACCCAGGTTTTATACTCCCACCCTAGGTGCTGGGGTTGTGAGTGGAGGCCAGTGCTCTGGCGTCAGCGATGAACCTCAGAGCTGGAAGTGAGCTCAGAGCGGCTGGGCTGGCTGCCTGCCAGAGCTAATATGTACACAAAGGGTGTTGCTTCAGCCTCATCACATGCAACTTTTAACAAAGATACTAAAACAACAGCACTGCGCAGTCCTTCAGAGATGGAGCTAGCCTTACAGAAATCTTTACAACAGTAAAAGGTGCTTAGAGCCAACAAAAACATCGCTGCACACGTTTAAAACTTCAAAACACATTGGTTTCTTGGCCAAAGGCCATGAGCTGATTGTTAAGCATGGAGGAAATTATGGTTGAAGAAAAGACCCAAGCCAAGCTGTGCTCAGGTCTGTCCAACTCTATGAAATCAGAGTAGCAAATAGACAATATTTGGGTCTAAACACTACCACTGTCTTTATGAACATCACATTTAATGAAGGTTTCTGGGGAGTGCCAGTTACCCCCTTACTCTCTTTACTTCTGCCATGACATACCCATGTCATTCCCAATTCTATCCTACGACCAAACCAGTGCAATGATAGTTACTCACTGCATGTTGTCAAGCCCTAGACAGGGTGATTACAAAATGATACAATTTTCATTTTCTACAATACAGAAGAAAAGTATGTGCTCCTGGAGAGCTAGTAAATTGTACATATATGCTTTAAAATATGTATCAGCCAATCTCCAAGCTGCAACTCTGCTCCCAAGACTGAGAAGAAAGCAATACATTTGGGAAGTCCGATTCAGCTCACTTAACCGGCTTTTGCTTTGGGTTGCCTGAATAAACACTCGGGTGAGTCTCACTCCCAGGAGATCTGCAGTACTGGATATATGTTTCCATATAACAGCAGATAGTTTTGGTGAAGCTTTATAATGAAATTCTGAAACCAACCTGAATAAACCCCTAAGTTTATTACCAACTCATGCATATTCTCTTCTGCCAAGAATGAGTTCTACCACATCCCCCCCCCCCAAAAAAAAATTCAGGAGAATATTGCATCAGACTCCACATAATCAATTAATCTTGTGGTTATCCAAGAAGTGGGTAATTTTCCTGTCTCAGCTTTGTCTGAACAGTATATTACATTCAACTTTTTCAATTTTTGCATTTATGTTAGTACTTAAAAGAAGAAATAAACTAAGCAGATACTTGAGGAACCCTGGCCATGTCTCTGCCATACACACCAGTGGCTGTGATCTTCCTGTGAAAGCTCTAGATCACACCCAAATCTCTATTCGGTTAAATTTACTACTTCAACGGAAGCAGGTTTCTGAAGCTAACCATTTCCTATAATCTTAAAAAAAAAAAGAACAGAGATGAAAAGTCTAAAATTTTGATCCAGATTTGAACCAGGTCTTATGTGCAGTTCAAAACTGTCTAGCCAACTACTCTCTTCAGTGTCTGTTCCTGGTTGTAGCCAACTCTGTAAGAAAAAATACCAGGACTGCCTTCAGAAAATTACCAGATCAAAGATAGTGGTGCATTGCAAAGACGAATCTCAAATCCTTGTTATCATACCTCCTAATCTGATATTCACCTGCCATTGAAGAAAACAGAATATCCCAATAGATGAACGCTTTGTAAAAGATTAATCCTTTAAATGAAACAAAGCCTAAACCACGCCACAACTGGCTTTGCAGATACATTTGAGATCTCATTATCGCTATTTAAGCTGAACATGTAAATTATCAAGTCCTTAAGTTTCGGAAGGAAATCAAAGAAGAATAAAAATCGATTTAGTGATATAAATACTGGAAGTAATAAAGGCTTCATGTGACATTTGACCTCCTGATAAACTGTGCTGCCACACGATTCCTAGCTTCAGAGCCAGTGATAGCATGCCTTGGTACCTAAGAGATGGCTTCTACACCGTATCCATAGGTAAAATAATTTATTCTCTATAGACTAAAGGCAGACCTTTGGGAGAGGAGTTAGTAGACCAAAAGGGATAGTTCTATACACATTTTTCTGAATCTGCATCCATTAAAGGATGCAGTGATTCCTCTGACATGATCCAACTATTCAAACTGATAAATCCAGACAATTTTACTCCTTGAAAACGTAACTTAATAAAATCCCTACAGTTACAAGCTTTTTTTACAACACTCCCATATCATACACAGTGGTGGAACACAGAAAGATGCTTTAGAGTCTCTTGCAAGATTGGTTCCATCCTCTGTCTATTACAGGCTCTGCACCGTGCTTCTTGACAACATCAGAGAGAAAAAGGTCAGAGTTTTCTTGACAAGGAGGGGGGGGGAAAAAGTTAAAAAATGGAAAGGAAAAAAAGCACTACCCGATGCAAGTCAGGAAAAAACAGGACAGAAGAAATGGGGAGTTCAACAGTACCAGGCCAGAAGAAATAGGACATGGGACCAGGACTCCAGGGTTTCTTTCCCTCTTCACATTTATAGAATCGGCAGTTTGTATTCCCCAGGAAGCCTGAAGTACTCCTTTCAAGTGTAAAAATAGCACTTCTGAAAGAGGAACAAACTTCAGTCCTACAATTCAGAAGAGGACAGTGTGCGAACTGTCAAACAAACTGGACCCCGAACTAGTTCTGTCCCCACAAATCCTTTTATAATCCTGCTGTGGAACACAACTATTAAACACGCACATATGGCAGCCTCCAGTCAGGACAAATTTCTGGACAGAAAATCCCCCCCAAGCCAGCACAAGCAGCACTGAGGCCAAGCTTCCTTCTTGTTCCCAGGTTATTTTGATTTCTATCTATTACAGCATTTTCTGCACAAGGATCTTATGCTTCTTCTTTCTCCAGCTGCATTTAAGAGCCAAATTCTAGTGGATTTCAACAGGGACTCTCAAAATAAAATGCAATGTATCCTCAATAGAAGCAGCAGAAACAATCCTAAATACATCCCTTAGAGATCCCTTAGAGATTCACAAATATTTTCTTCTCTTCTGAAGGTCATAAAATAAAACTAGGGCCAGTAGGGTCTTTACCTTCTTAAAGCTTCTCTCTAGAGGTTGACCAGATATGTCAGATTGAGAATATTTATCTATTTGAGGGTTTGTTAAATACTTGGAAACATCTTGTTAGTGAAAGCCCTGGAGAACACGCAAAGAATAAAACAGGTTAATATAAAGAAAAAGTGAAGCCTGTGCTGTTAACCTTTGATCAAATGCTGAAAAAGCTCCGTTTCATGATGTTGATTGAGGAATTATGGCACTTGACGTGTGCACACATCAGACTTTATTCCCTGAGTTGAATTACTTTAATATTGAGTTTTACAAATGTTGTGAAGATAAAGTTATGCCATGCTTTGATGTCTCTCTTTGTTATAATAAATTCCCTGAACTCATTTAGATGACCTTAATTTCTTTAATCTATAAAAAGGACAACGTTCCACTCCACCCTTGTCTTTTAGCCCTGGCACATCACAGTTTTACATGATGCCACGTCAGTTGAGAACCCTCAGAATACCAAAAAAAAAGTCATTTACTAATTCAAGGATGCCCTGACCAACCACTCCTTTACGGTAGGATTCAATTAGGCAACATTCCACAGCAAGATCAGCTTGGGAAAGCTTTTAAAGCACCATTTTCTCCCCTGTCCTTTATAACGCCTTTCCCATGTGGACACAGACATTTTGAGAACTGGTGGGAAGCCACCTCCTTTTCCCTTTATTTCCATACAAGGATAAAGGAGACTTGTCAAACTGTCATGAGGCCTTCAGCATAGTTCAGGTCATTAAGGATAAAGCACGAGGCTGAGGAAGAGGAAGGGAAGCCCAATATCGACATGCTCCCCACGCGTGGGAATAGCTAGCCGAGACGTTTGCCACAGTAGGACAAAGCGTAGGGAGAGCTCCACCAGATCTGTTAGGTGTTACGAGTGCCAGGCACACGGCTCCAACTCGACATCATGGAGCATCTCTTGACACTTCAGCACAATCATGAGCTTTGCAGAGCTCCTCGCCCGTGTGTCACTGGTGTTCAAATGCCACTCCATCTCTGCCTCCTGCTAGCAGCTGGGGCACTCCACAGCCACGTGCCATTACAGACTCTCAGGGGAAGTTCACAGTGACACTGAGAACTTGTTTTTTTCTCGGAAGTCAGGTATGCACATGGAGTCAATTTGAAGAATGAGACATTGACACTACAGATCCTCATTCAGGTGAGAAGTGAAATCCCACTGACACCTTTGGGACAAGCAGAGGTTTAGGTGATCTTTTACACCACACCACGATGCCCAATCGTCTTCGTACTTGAGATCAAAAGCCTTCCTGAAACTCTGCTGGTTTTCTAGTCAAGCTGTTTACACCTATTGGTGAAGCCTGAAGATAAAAGCGGGCGAGTGGAAGCAGGCTACTCACAGGAGGGTCTCCCTGTCACATCGGGGGTGGAACTGTGCACACACAGCGGGGACAGCTCCATCCCGCTGGCCTCCCAGCCGCACACACAGCAGGACTGCTGCCTTGGTGAGCACAAAGCTAACAGCCGTGTGCTAAGCATGGAAATGATCAAACACCACTTAAAGTGCAATATCCACACCAGGACATAGTTTAAGATTCATGAACGCTCCTATCGGCTGTAGCCGGCTGGCAATCTGACCACCAGGAGAGCTGCTCACACCCAGAGTCCATCCAGCCCCAAAGCGATCCTGCGTCACGGCTATCAGGAGTTAGAACTAATCTGGGCTACCAAAGCACTTTCAAAACCAGGCTTTGTTTCTTATGCTCATTCTTTTAGAATGCTCGTGAAATATCACCCTGGAGTTGGCTGCAGCTATCTGACCATAGGAAGCGCACTTTGGGGCATTTACGATGTGCTAAGTAACATTGTACAGACCTGCCAAGCCATAGTTTCCCCATGCCATGCTAGGAGGGAACTCCAAGCCAAATGGCAAAGCCCTAGCACTACTTCTTCCTCTCATTCGGCACTTACCTGCCTGCATTTGGCATCGAGATTGCTTATGGAACAGAAACCAATCATCACGAGAAGAGCAAAGGAGAAACTGCTGCATTACAGCATTTCAAATTTGCTTTACTTTGCTTTTATTGTTTTCCTTTTGAACAAAAAATAAATATGCACAAAGGTTTTTTGCTTTTAAAGAGAAAATACATACACAGAAATGCTCTTTGAATGTCTCAGGAAAATACCCAGAGAACAACTTTGGATCATAAATATTTACTGAAACAACTCTGTGGCTGTATGTTTTTCAGCCGGGGATTTCAAAAGTACTGGTTCCTGTGCTGAGCATCGTACTGTTCAGTGTTTCTTCATGCTCAACAGCATCCCTTTTTGAGCTGCCCAGTTTATACCATCAAGTACCTTAAGTTTAAAACGCCTTCACATTTGCTTTCATAGTTTCTCGAAATAGAGGCACAGAAGTTACATTGACTGCTGTAAGTAACAAGATGACACTGGGGTACAGAACCCTCTAAGTTTTGACTTCCATTACAACCACTATGACAAATGTTTTCCTCTGAATTTGTAGTAAAATATTTAAAGATGGTCTGACTTTAAAGTCGAGGATACATATAAAATAATCCTGCAGATAAATAAATCCCTCTATCCCATACTAGTTTTACACCAGAAAGAGTCCCATCTGACTGGAATTATCTGATGGGCTGCAATAACAAACTCCAGAAGCCCAAGGACAGGCCTACATCACAGGGTTTGGATTTGATGTTAAACAGAGCCAAGCTTTAGGGTGTCCGTTACAGGGCCCTGAACTGCCAGGCACTGACCTAAATTTCAAGAAGAGAGAGTTGTAGTTGTACCGGCCAGTTCCTGAAGATATACAGGTATCATGACACGTCTCAATTCCTCCATCCTTGTCACACGTGAACAGCCATGGAAAAGCGCCATTTAATTTCTTTCACACTTTTTTTTGTTGCTGCTGCTGTTAATGCAAACTTTTAACACTTTCCCAGCTTTACAGAGGCACATTAAATTGCTTTGCAATTTTGGCAGGCATACAGCAACGTATTTAGCTAGACATTTGTCGCACGTTGCCCGAGAGCAGCTTCCCACCAGGACATTCCTTCCCTGTGAAATACCATCTTATGCCTCCACCCTAAAAGCAAAGCACAACTGCAGGGGAGAAATGCTGTCACCTCGTAACTGCAGCTGGCCTAAGGCCAGAAACCGCTCTGCAGGCTGTGGCACAGCGATCACCTACATTAACCAGAGCCTGGAGGACATCTTCATGTTATGAACTCAGAAGGGTTTAAATTTCTAGTGAACTATTTGGGTCAAATTAATTTATTGCCTTCCCTTCCCCTGATTACGTATGTGGGTAGCTATAACCTAGAGTTTAGTTTCACTTGCAAAGAAATACTTAATGGATACGGCCATTTGACAAATTGACCTTTTTTTTCCTCCTACCCTTTTTCAATATACAATCTTCCTTTTTTTAAAAAAAAATAAAATTTACAAGACCTGTCACAGCACATCATGGCCACTTAAACTCCTCTAACATGCAGGTCAGTAATAAAACTGCACTATAACGCCCAACAGCAGAGTAATTTATGTGCAAAACTAAATGGATTCACATGGAAAGAGCATAAAATTGTAAGATGCAACACAGACAACAGAAATCACACAGACTAGTACTAATCTCAGATCTGAAAACAACTATCACTGGCGCAGCAACAGCAATAAAAGAAGATGCAAAAAATCACACAGGCCACATCAAGTGCTTTGCTGCACCGAGTGGGTTAACTTTCCCAAACTGTACTGGCATTCATCTAGATCCAATTAACTTTCTAAAATAAATTAAAAAAAATACAGAAAAGTATTGCAGAAGAGTTGGGAATTTTTTTTCTTGCCGTTTGTCTGAAGAATGATTTCCAGCCTTATTTCTCATGTGATTTCAGTGGACTTTTGATTAATACCTTCAGAAGACTAATGTAAGGCTACAGTAGATTTATGCTTCTGAGCTTGACCGCTGTGTTCGAGGAATTGCACAATAACCTATTTTTGGTAGGCAAAAGGACCGGTATACGCTAGGGAACCTATGTTATTTGTTAACTGAAATTGAAATTCCACACTACAAAGCTGTAAATTAAACACAGCAGGAAAAATAATCACCAGCAGTTAGTGAGTTTCAGATTAAGGTATCTGCAATCCCTCTGTGCTGGAACGTACCGGATTTGTTCAGGTGTAAGATACAGGTGACCCACGTAAGCTCTGGATAGTTCCAGGTACACTTTGGCCCTGGATGATTTTGCAGCACAGGGGGGAAAAAAAGGCAAACAAAAAAAACCCCAAAGAGCTCCACCAAATCTACTCTTGGGTCCATGGCTACAAGACTGGATCTTTACTGTCTCAAAAGACCAAAATAACAGGATTTTCTTCAAACTCAGAAAACTGTTCGCAGCTGTCAACTTTCAGAACTTGAAAAACTCCAGTTCCCCACTTCTCTGCCTTTCCATCAACCAAGTTTCATAACTTCTGGATTCAGGCAAAACCATTTTAAATGGTAGTGTACATGAACGAGCTGTGCATCATGTTCTAGTCTTCTTAACGCACATTGCATCCACTATCAAAGCACACAGAAAATATTCTTCAATTCATTCACAGGTAAACTAAACAATGTTCTACATCTGCATAGAAATCCCCACCCCAAGCTTAGCAGGGATGAATACTCTTACACTGGAAATTGCAAATGCAATGGGAACACAATAATTTTCAAGACTATTTCCAAGACAATGCCAGAACTACTCTCAAAACTTTCTGTTTTTCAAACTGACCTGACACGAAGTACTCACTTCAGCTCCACAACTGTAGATACACACTTACTGACAGTGGTTTAGGTAAAGCTGGCTTCATAAATGGGAATGTCTTCCCTTACACATATATAGCAAAACTAAAGATAGAGTCAGGAATTCTCTTCATTTTGCTCACCTAGCAATGACGATTTCATTTTGAGAATTCAGCCCCTTACAGCCATTAAGAAATACACATTGTATTTGTGGTTCCCACAATCCTGGGGTAATTTATTATCATGTTCTCTCGATGGTCTGGAAAGCCAAAGTGGCTCCTGAAGGCCCAACAGGCTGAAGGCAGAGGAGTAAATGTTAAGTCCTGAAGCAGTGAAGAAAGAAGGAAAAAAAAAAAAAATCAAAAAACCCTCATCATACTATAATTTGTGTTACCCACATAAGCAGCCTCGCATTGATACTCAAGGTAACACAAATAAACTGCTCAGAGGAAATGAGGAGTAATTGCTAATCAAAACACAGGGGCTCAGAATCAGCTGCTTTGACTGAAGGCTGAACTTCTTTCTGTTGAGATTACATCAATCACCACTACAAGATACAATGACCCTATACAAATAAAACCAACAGAAAAGATGTTTTGTTACATTTCAACCAACAAAAGACATCCAAGGCTCAGTGACCAATTCTGCCTACAATTATCCTGATATAAATGAAGGAGCGAGCGTATTTGTATGACGTGACTGAAACTAGCCTTGACCTCATCAGATGTAACTGAGAACAGAATTTGGCCTAGAGCAACAATGTGTCCAAGTTTAAAAACCCAGCTTTATCCTCACAAGCAGTCCGAAGGCACAGACAAATGCAATAACATGTAGATTTGGCAAACAGTGTACTGCTGGAGAGGGAAACGTCCCAGAGCAGCCCGCAATAACAAATTGTCACTGTTCAGGCTAATAAGAACAAGCACTTAGCAAAGTTGATGCAGAGAACTAGACTGATCTTTCCATGTTAGCAGGTGACAGCAGCAACAGAGATTTGTGGAATTAGGAACAGTACATGGAACAAGGGGACCGCCGCCCTCCCTCTGTGAGAGTGCCTTAGGCTGTACACAGAAGCATCAGGCTTTAATCTCCTCCACATTGCTCAGAACTCAGGCCATAGTCAGTATTAGACAAAGAGGCGTTTTCATATTTATGTTCTGGGCGGCAGAGAAATACACGCCATCACTTGAAGCCTTAGAAATCAGATGTGCTGGGGGCTTTGTGCACGTGTCACCGAGCATTAAAGAAAAGGATCCCTCACTAATTTACTAAAAGCTATGCTAGGCAGTTATAAAACAACTTTATAATTATGTTTGTGGTGACTGCTCCTTTTCCTCTTTGATGTTGCACCTCAGATAGCACCCGACAGCAGAATACCTAGTGGGATCACCATTCCTCTGCATACCTGGAGTTGAGGTGCCCAGGTGTGCAGCAGAACAATGTGCTTTTCTCTCACAGCCGCTACAAGCAGTAAGCCAGGGCTTTGCTTCATTCATTTCTTGCCCTGTCCGTTGATTTCCCTGAGCTTATATAGCAGAACAGAAGAGTCAGAAAGAACATTACTTACTGCAGAAGACCTGGAAAGACCATCACTCCTCCACGTCCGAATGAGAAATTGAGAGAGGATAAGGATGAGATGAGGGATGAGAAGGGAATGTCGTGTTCATGGTTAGAAAAGCACAGACAGAATGGCTAGAGACTACAAATTTTTTAATAGGGTGCTGAAAGGCATTTTGCAGATAAATGCAGAGATAAAGTCCATGCTTTGAGGAGCTCAAAATCTAAACATTAAATTTTGGCCAGCTGTTCAGGGCAATGCTGGGCCGCCCTTTAGGTTTCCCTTGGACTGGAAATCTCAGAGTGCCCTCTGTAAGGCTGACCCCATAAGCCAGCCTGAAGGGGCCCAGTTGGTGCAGAACGCTTCCCTCAAGCCAATACTGCACACAATACCTGTCCTTTCAGGTCTGCTTGCCATTCACTGATTGGTACAACAGAAAACGATCATGATCTAAAAAGAGTAGTGCCGTGGGTTTCTGCTAAGTCTGAGAAACCGGATCTCTCTCCAAAGTGGTGTCACTCCCAATGAAGTTCTCTGGGACACACACAAAAGCATTTCAAAGTTTGCTCCAAGAGGCGTTTCCTGTTTCTCAACCCTTGCGCTGGCATCCCTTCTTGGATGTAAAGTTAGGTACAGTGGGTGCCTTTAGCTTGAGAACATAAGAAACTCCATGATAGTTCACAGGAAAACTACCTAGCTGTGTTGTGGCTTTCCCAGTGGTCAGGAACACAGGTCTAGAGAAGAACATAAGAGACAGGACATGCATAGCATGATTTTTCCTTGTATAAGCTTCACAAGCTTCTAAGAGTTGGTGGTTCAGCGGCTGCCAGAGCCGGAGGATGCCTTTAGACCACTTTGACAGCAACTGATGGATCTGTGAACTCAGTAAATTTAGCATGAACATGTTGACAGCAACTGATGGATCTGTGAACTCGGTAAATTTAGTATGAACACGGTAAGTTTAGTACTAGAGTTAGGATCACAAGTGGCATTATTCACCACGACTGTATGGATTCTAATTGACATTAACCTTTCCTGCCTCATCTGTGGGGTGTGAACACCAGCTGCAGAGGCTGTATTTCACTGCCTAATGCAAGTGAATCATATATATTTAGCTGGTTCACCCTGGCATTCTTATTTTGAGGTAGTTCATAATCTTTCTTGCTCGTAAGAGCCCAGAAGCCAGCACAAGAGTTTTCATCACCACATGTGCTCTTAATGAGCAACTCAAGCACCTGAGAAAACACAGCCTGCTTGGCAGTTACAAACAGCCCTCACTCTGGCATCTTCTTCTCAAGGTTCAGCCCTGTGGTATTTGCCACACTCGCCGTATGCAGTGAAAGGAAGCACAGAGTTACCAATATAGCATTTGGGTCACACAAGAGCTTGCAAAACTAAGCGGCAGTGCTAGCTGACCTCCAGATGTGTTCCTTTCACTGTGTACAGGACATGTATCAGGCTCCCTGAAGTACTTCTGCTCTCAGTGTAAGTGGAGTAAAGGTCTTGTTTGTCTTGGATTAATTTTAAATTTGGAACAAGGAGAGTAAGTTGCAATTTCCTTCTTTCACCCTATTTCCTTGTGTCACAACCCCATGCACTCCTACAAGTCTGCTAACACTTCGCATGGTTCCTTTCTCCTGACACTTCAGCAAGAAACCTTTCCAAAAGCAAACCCAACTCGGATTCCTCCAGAGTGGAAGCATTAACGCTGTTCAGCTACACACAGTTCCAGGTGATGTGTGCTGCACAAGCGTCTGAAAGTCACTTGCAGCTGGCTGTAACAAACCTCAGTAGATCTCAGTATCACTTCAGATAGTTGCAATGCCTTCATTAGCACTTGCTGCCTGCAGAGAGAAAACTGCCTTGCATTGGTTGACACAGAGGACACAATAGTTTATAATGCCAGATCTTTAGAATTACTCTCTTTCTGCCGTTAGTATAGATGATCTTTAAGTAAATACAAGTCTGGAAAATATCTATTAACTGTAACTTCAGCAAACTCTGTTGTAAGCGAATGGAGAAATTAACTTTCATCATTTTTACTTGCCAACTAACTTCACCCATCTGTTGGAAGTATTTAGATGAATTTAACATTCTTGAATTATTTGGGCTCCATATTCTTATAAATATTTACACTCAGTATGAATCCAAGACAAGTGTCTCAATCTAAAAATAACATTCTGATTTGCGGCTTTGCAAACATGATGATGAGATGAGAAGTCAGAGCATTACAAACCACATACAGCAAGGGTGTGTAATTACACTCATTAAAATACTCTAAGCAGAAAAATTTTCATTACCCTGGAATACAAGAGAAGCAGGGCAGACACCCCCTGGATCCCGGTTGCAAGCAACTTTACCAAGACCACGTAATCCCGTATTTCTAGTATGCTCAGACTCACAGGGACTTTCTTCCAGCCCCGAAGCTGGAACCTGTCTGAGTAGACTGCAGGCAGATGCACTGCTGCTTCTTGAGTAAAATTCCCTGTAAAAATTCTCTGTCGGTTTCTGGAAGTCTAATGGGGGATCTCTGGTCTGGACTACAAAGTATCAGAGTTGGAATCTGAAAAATGCCATGGAAAAGCTCTAAGCAGGACATTTAGAGTCCTGGTCTTTCAAGATTCTATGGTTTAAAAAGCAATTTGCTTGACTGCAAGCAGAGGATTAGTGTCTGAGTATTTAGTGTTGCCACTCAATGGCTTCTGCCTGCAAGTGAGATCTTCTGGAAGCAGAAGTATAAATGAAAACATCACCATCACGTAACAGCCATCTGTCTGGTATTCTACAGATGCCTTCACCAGAATGGACATTTTACTTTCATTCTACTACTGTCTGGTTTAGTTTTAAACGCACAAATACTCAGTACACATTTTCTTCTCTCCCACGCATCTAGACTTTCTCTTTTTCCTCTCCAGACACCTTCATGTTGTTTCCCAAAAATCCCAGTATGGTTCTGCCTTGCAGAATGAGGGGGACCGCAATCTTTTTCACTTCTCCTCTGATGAAAGCACTGCAGGAAGAACTCCTGTAGTAATGTTTATTCAGCTGTGAAACAGTCTTACAAAGGAAGTAGCAGAATTACTAACACCTGAGACATTTTATCACAGTGACCCAAAGTACTGCAGCATGTATGTCCTCCACTAGCAGGGAGGAGTTTTGACAACTCCTGCATTGTCAAAAACCTGTAACACCATGCTCCCTTGTTTGAAGAATGCAAAATAAAATATAAATCAATAAAATAAAAGTTGTGCATTGATTTTTCTTGCTAGGCAATAGATGCTTTGTTGAGCTTCTGATTGTTGCTCTTTTCCAACCCACGTTGCCTGGCAATGCACTCAGTCTGACGCCTTTCCTCTTGACAGGTGACTGTGCACAGCTAGCGGGAACCAGACACTGGAGAACACATACTGACTGAACAGCTTAGAGTAACGAAGTGACTGGAATTTAACTGTTTTAAGTTAATCCCCCAACACACTTTCCCTCTAAGTACTTAGTTATAAACCTAATCTTCTTGGTAAACTACTGTCTCTTCCATTTGTCAGGATGTCAGATATGTTTCTAATATATTTACCCATTTCATTGGCACAGATACGTATCCACAGGAAACATGACAGTTACAGCAAAAGCAATCATAGTCCTAGTACACGTTAACTATAGAGCTTCTGCTGTATCATAAGTATAATTCTTTGGCCTGGAGCAGAAGACGGCAGATGAGGAACCAAATTCAGATGGCTCCATAATGCCCCTTGCCTAACACTGCTCATGGTCTCACCCATTCTCTGCACGTGCATGACAGCAATCCAAAGGAGACTGCACTTGACTGCTCAACCTGTAACAGAAGGTCCTGCTTGTGTTACTGGATCACTAGCATTGCAATGGAACACATTTTAATGCCCCAAATAGTAAATATTTTTAATTCATTTCATATTGATGTAAGTGCAGAAACTTTACATAATGCCTCTTTGGGTAGAGTAAGAGACGTCACCCATTCTGCA